>NW_019170174.1:0-48176 GCF_001792695.1 Aspergillus bombycis | reverse complement strand
TGGATGAGTCGATGGCTCATGTAGATACAGATGTAGTTGGTTAGATGCTGCTAGGGAGAGTATGGGTGAACTGGTAGATTGTTTGCGTTTAATTGACTAATTATCATATAACCTACATTGCGGAAGTGTTCTGATCTGATATGGGTGTGCGGAGTATAGTAGTAGACTGTAAACCAAACGAAGTGGGTTACACCTTCTCCTTGTTCTCACCAAACTCCACATGATCCGTCAATGCCCTTTCTTTCTCCATCGCAACGGCTGCTCCTTCTGGGTCCTGCAATGCATGCGGCACGATCTGGTCCCCGAAGATCTCGTCCATCTGCTCCAGTGTACGGCCCTTAGTTTCTGGGTAGAAAAACCAGTAGCACACAAAGGCAATGAGGTTCAGCGCGAAGAAGAGATAAAAATACTTGAAGCCGACAGACTCAAGTGCGTTTGGTGAGAATTGGGCAAAGACCAAGTTAACCGTCCAGTTAGTGAATGTTGTGATCGCATTACCCAAGGCTCGAACCTCAACGGGGAAGATCTCGGCAGGGTAGACCCAAGATATGATACCCAATGGTGTATAGAATAAGCTGAAGACAAAGTTCATGGCCACCATGGAGCGCAGTTGGTTAGCATTGTTCTGATCCATGTATTGTGCTTGCACTGCGTTGACTAGTAATGACAGCGCAAGGCCAGCAGCAGATATGAGCAAAGGTCTAATACGACCAAACTTATCCAGGAGATAGAGCCCAATAGTACAGTAGACAACTGAAAGCGCTCCGCTGATACCGATGATCATAAGTGAGGTTTGGTTGTCAATGCCTAGAATGTTGTAGATCGTTGGCCCATAGCTAGACCGCTGTCAGTTACTGCATCTTTACTTGTGATAAGAAGTTGCTGAGCGCCTTACTAGTTGATAACGTTTGTGCCAGATAAGGGACCAAAGGCTTGAACACCGCAACCAAGCAGTAGTCGACGACGCCAGGAAGGCTTTGAGATGATAGACTTCCAGGTAACCTCGCCCATCGCGCGGTCAGCCAGGATAACATCACGAATTTCTTGGAATTCCAGCTCAATCAACTCGGGATCTTTCCCTTTTCGGAGACTCATGAGCACCTGTCTCGCCTCCTCTTGGCGATCCTTCTCCATAAGCCATCTAGGAGACTCCTTGAGGAACCAGATGCCCACCACTAGAATTATACCCGGAAGGCATTGGAACGCCAAAGGGAAGCGCCCTAAGAAGTTGTTTGCTTAGTGTCCTCCCGGAGATATAGCAGAATAGTAGAAAAGTTCAAGGACATGGAATCAGCCTTACATGAGAATTCTGTCTTGTCGAAAGAGCAGCCATATCCTAGCCACTGGGCTATGAGATAGCCCCAACTCAACATCCACTGTAGTAATCCGGATAAAGAAGCACGCCATTGAGGCTCAGAGAGCTCCGAGGCATACATGGGGATAGTTGCAGTAAGCATGCCGACAGCTACACCTGCAATGAATCGGCCTATTATCAACATCGACATGGCCACAGAGCCAGCTTGAATGGCACATCCCAGACAGGAAACTATGGCACCGGCCAAGATGGAGTACTTTCGACCAATTCTATCCGCGAAAACCATATTAAACATTGTTCCTGCAATAGCACCACCCTGAAATGAAGAAACCACACCACCGGTTACGGTGCCACTCGGATTGCCGAAGTATTCCTTGAACGTGGCCAAGGATATGGTCGAAGTGATGATACCGCTGTCATAACCGAAGAGGAATCCTGTATTGCGCTGTGATCAGCAACATGACGATAACTAAAGTAAAGACTCAGAAGTACCTCCTACGGCCAGGAAGAGAGCCGAGAATACTGTTTGTGCATGCCCCATGTCTAACACTGTGACCGGTCCACTGTTATGGTATGAAGCGTCTGACAGTCATGCATCTCGGACATCAAGAAGAGGCCAAATGCAAGACTACTTAAACCCACCGTTCACTTGAAGGCAACAAACCCCAGACCGGGGAAGAGCCCACGGGGAAACTACGGACAACATTAAACCGAACGTAGACTGTGGAGAGAGACCGGCCAGGGACTAGAGATGGGCTAGCGGGCCCCGTCGCAACCGTATTTCACTCCCGAAAATGGAGCCCTCCGAGGTCTAGAAGAAAAAGATCACGCCGTCAGGACGCTATCAGAATGCTGTTTCGGTAAGAAAGAGTCCGACGGCATCCCTGCAATTATTAAGAATATTTTAAAGGTCTGCAACCATTCGGCAAGTCCACCGGTGTGACTTGTGCCGAGTAAGACACCAGCAACGGCCGGCACAGTTGGTGTCCACCTTGAATTATTTTACAAGGCGTGGTCTCGCACAAAATTTGAATCTCCTTCTAATTTAAGTCGTTTGTCTAGGTAGTGCTTACTTACCGACGTCATGGAATTCACTCGCTGCGGCATCCATGGCTTCCATGAAGTCATCGGTATAGACACCGATGAGATTAGATTATTCTGGGCTTTGCACGCCGACAACGAGTATGCCAGACAAACTGCCTATCGGGTAGTTGTATCTACCGACCGTGATAACTTAGAAACGAGTGGTGTGTGCTGGGACTCTGGGCGCATTGAGAGTGATGCTCAGAGAAACATCAAATGCACTCCCAACCAGCCTTTCCAGTCGACCACTTTCCATTACTGGAAAGTGACTGTATGGGACGAAAATGGCATCCCCTGTGAAAGCTCTGTGAACGAGTTCTATACTTCATATCCGCGCTCATCGGGGCTGTTACCGCCGTATAGCATGAATCAAACATATGTAAGCATACCTAGTTGTCATTGACTTGACCTGACCTTTTTACTCACTACGACAGATGCCACACACTAGTCTCATATTCCGGACGTGGTTTGAGGATGAGCCCAACCGATGGAAGGCGGTTTGGGTGGGCAATGGCGGAGACAAGCCCATATATTTAAGAAAGTCTATTCAGCTTGCTCGACAGCCCTCTCGAGTCGTTGTATTTGCATCGGGACTGGGGCATTTCAATCTCACTGTCAACGGAAAGGCGGCATCTGATCATGTACTTGATCCTGGCTGGACAAATTACCACCGATCTGTTCAGTATGTTGGTTATGACTTAACTTCTCAATGGCAACAAGGGGAGAACGTCATTGGGGCTCATGTTGGAAACGGTTTCTACGCAGGTGATCAGGGTGACCGTTTTTTCTGGCCCACATATGAGGATAATACTTTCGTTCGATATGGAAACGAACTATGCTTCTTCGCTGAGGTTCACCTGCACTACGCCGATGGTGCCCACGAGACCATAGTGTCAGACCCTACGTGGAAAGTGAGGGAAAGTGCTACCACCCTTGCCAACATTTACGCCTCAGAGAATCACGATCGACGAGTGTACCCCACTGGTTGGGATTCTCCTGGTTTCGATGATGCAGATTGGTCGCCAGCAAAGCCTTTGACTGGTCCGAGAGGCAAGTTGAGCTATCAGAGCCAGCCCCCAGTCATTTTACATAACACTTTTCACCCTATCAAACGTCAAGCCACTCGCCCTGGCGTAATAGTTTATGACTTGGGGCAGAACTCCAGTATCATGGTGCAACTGGAGGTCAGTGGACCATCTGCGTCAGAAGTCATTGTTAGATACTCCGAAACCCTTGGCGATAATGGAGAGGTCTTTATGCCGGATCCCCTGTTTAAAGAATTCGAGCATAACGTATACTCGAAGATCATCCTTACTGGTGAAGGCCGCGAGACTTGGACTCCTGACTTCTGCTTCACGAGTGCTCGATATATCCAAGTGGAGGGGGTCTCCGACTCTGATAGTGATAATCTTCCCTTCATTCATTCTCTAAGTGCTCGGCATGTCTCATCAGCTGCACGGCAGCTTGGGTATCTCAAAACCGATAAAGAAGACGTCAATGCACTTCTCAATGCTTGTTATTGGACCTTCGCCAGTAACATCTTTAGCTACCACACCGATTGCCCACAGATTGAGAAATTCGGATGGCTCGAGGTCACGTCGCTTCTTGCACCTGCCACGCAGTATATCCGTGATATGGAAGCAGTCTACACGAAGATTTTGGACGATATCATCGATGCTCAGGAGCCAAATGGTTTAGTACCTACAATGGCACCGGAGATTCGGTATATGTGTGGTCCTCTCCATGACACTATTACCTGGGGCTGCGCGGTGTGCTTCCTTCCCGAGCTGATAAAGCGCTACTACGGGTCTACCCACGTATACTCTAAGATATATCAGCCTTGTGTACGATATATGGAGTATATGAAAACAAAGGAACGGAAAGGCGGCCTTATTGAGCATGGACTGGGCGACTGGGGCTATGATATAGCCTTTGGCAATCATCAAGCCAACATTGAAACTGCAGTTTACTATCGCTGTCTCTGCAACGTATCGATGATGGCAAAGGAGCTGGGATTTACCGAGGATGCTGCCTTGTATGAGGCCTGGGCTGCACGCATTTACGATGTTTACAATTTCCACCTTCTGGTCTCCGATAAGACTGAATACCCCTATGCCTTCTATACTTCTCTAGATAATCCTGGTGTCCATGACCGCACTATGGTTAACCAGGCACTTGCGCTGCAGTTCGGCCTGGTGCCCGCAGAGTACCGTTCTGATATCATCCAGGCATTTGTTGCTGCCGTAGAGGAGTCGGGTCCGAGGATTCGCGCTGGAGAAATTGGACTGAAGTACGTCTGGAGCACGTTTGCTGAGGCCGAAGTGGATCGTCCCGACCTTGTCCTCGCGATGGCCAGGCAGGAGGAACATCCCAGTTACATGCGATTCATTCGACGCGGTGAGACCACTCTCTCAGAGTTTTGGCAGGACGCTTGCCGGTCCAAGTGTCACGATATGCTTGGGACGATCTATGAATGGTTCTACGCTGCGGTGCTTGGTGTACAACCCGTTGGTGACGCGTACCGCACATGGAAACTGCGGCCGCCATTTCGAAGTGAGTTTGACTTTGTCAAAGGAGAAGTCGACTGCCCGTACGGCTTGATTCGAGTATGCTTTGATCGTACGCAGACTGAGGGCACTCATGCGCAGCTAGAAGTTACGGTCCCAACCAGCACCGTCTGTACGTTACAGCTACCATCCAGTGGCAGCTTGGCACAGGTTCAGAGGAGTGGGGAACAAGAGTCAAAGAAGGCAAACGGACCAGAAGTGACACTGATGCCTGGTGTATATAAGTGTGTGATATGGCCTTGAGTGACGAGCATGTGAATCTAAACCATAGGCATGGTGTAATGGAATGTTTTGGGGGGTTCGCCGATACGGCACTTATGATAGAATATAGCGATGACCAATATAAACCTTACCAGTTTTATCCATACCCCCATTTTTCTGCTTTTTGCTTCGTATTTCCTCTGGGGAGTGGAGAGGGAAAATGGTTCGCAGGTAAATCATTCAGCTGAGTCTAGCCGAGGTCACGAGCGACCCCGGAATCCAACTCATGCTTCCCCATCTTCCCTTCCCTTTCCTTTCCTAGTCCCGTCTATCGATCCTAGAAGCATCTCACAATGTGTATTTAAACACATGTGTTTTAGGCCTTTTTGAAGGACATTTGATGCATTATGGAACCTAGTTCCGCACGCGACCCTGACGGGCACGCTCAGGTCCTCCCCGTTGTTCGCGAAGCTCTCCGCATTTCACTCAGCGCCAAGGAATACAAGATCCTCCATGACCATGCTGTTCGGCGCGCCCCCGTGAAGGTCCAGTCTAAATTGCCCTCTCCATCAAGATATGAAGCGATAGTGCGCTCAAAAAACAAATACAATGAGGCAGCTCTCCGCACCTCTCTTCGAGTATTCCTTGTCTCAGGAGCTTTATTGAAATTCGTTGATTGGGCACTTGCAAGAATCCGAGGTGATCTGTCCAAGTAAGCTCTCAGTCCAATTAAGAATCAAATCAAGCGGACATCAAATGTACCTTAGCTAACACTCGCGTCTCACCTCTGCCTGAAACTACAGGAAGAAAGCACAAACTTCTTTCCTTCGCTCCCCCAACTTCCGCTTGTCGGCATCCCTTTCGCTCGTTCTTCTCTTCCACAGACTTCTGCATCGCTTCTTCGCCCGGCTACGCGCGAACCTCCGCACAGATGAAGCCCAACCCTTTCGGAATCGGAACCCTCGAGTGTCAAAAGCGTTGACATCGCGCTATGCGCCCGCTGTTGGGGCTAGTCTGGCCCTTTTTGGCCTGGGCATATGCCCTCAGAGTCAGCTGCGACTGACAGCCGCAATCTGGATGGCCACTCGGAGCTTGGAGTTTCTTTTCAACGCCATCGATGAGAAAGGATGGCTTGAGAATCGGCCTATGTGGTTTGGAAGCTGGTTGCTGATGCCCTTGTCCTGCGCGCAGCTATTCCATGCGTTCATCTTCGATCGGGAGGCTACACCTAAGGTTTGCTTGGTCCATATATGAAAAAGATCGTTGGATTTGCATACTGATTGAGCACAGTGGCTCGGAAACGTCATCTTCAGGCTCTCTCCAGGTTACATCCTCGATCGCCCTGAAAGTTTGCCTACAGAGTTTGCTTGGCCGGGAAAGGAGGACGTGGTTGACTCGCTCGCAACTGTCGCCAATCTGCGCTGGCCGTATGTCTATACTCGTTATTTACACCTGGTAGATGATCACTTCTTTTCTAATCTTTCAATCAGCGCATTCGTCTCGCCCATACTGCATCCCGGAGACCCTAATACCCTGCCGCCAGCTGTCAAGTCTATTTCACCAATTACTGGACCTGCTCATCCGTCTATTTCAAGCCTGTCTTGCGCATTGCTCCATTCGAGCAGCCCCAGCTGTAGTACGGCATTTTTGCACAATATTCTCCTCTCGGTCCCTCGTCTGGCCCGGTTTGTGACAACCGTTACCTTGGCGCTCTCGGTGCTCAAGTTCAAGAAGCTGATGGCCAATCCCATCACCTCGGTTAATGATCTTTCGAAGAAAATCATCACCCTGACTGCTGTCCTCTCTGCGTCTGTCGGCTCCGCGTGGGGCAGCATTTGTCTCTGGAACTCACTTTTCCCGCGCTCTGTCCTGCCTACCAAACGCTTCTTCCTGAGCGGTGCACTCGCGGGTATGCCATTTGCGTTCCTTGCGAATAGCCGGAGCGTTTTTACGTACTTTTTCCGAGCCGCCGTGGATTCGGCATGGAAGACGGGCGTCAAGCGGGGGCTCTGGAAAGGATGGAAGGGCGGGGACCTGTTCATCCTTGTACTTTCCTGGGCACTGATCAACTCCATCTTGGAGAGCAGACCAAACGCGGTCCAAGGCCGAGGGGTGCGGAAGGCGTTAGCATGGATGAAAGGTGAAGGTTTTGTGGACCCGGTTGAGGTTGCGGCAAAGAGGAAGCTGAAGAAAGCTAAGAAGGCTGAGACTGAGCACTAAGTGGCGATGGACGTGATTTACGTATTCTCTGTTATGTCTTTACTACGGTCCCTGTTACGCACGTTGCTCATGCCTTTTGTCCCTTTTCACAAGGAAAGTACATAGCGATGCACTGACTTCATTTTGTTGATACCACGCCATGTCAAGTACATATTACAATGTATTCGAGAACCGAGTTTGCTAGGAGGGGAATCAAAGCTACTATGCTCACTGCGATACAGTGGACATGGATGGTGAAGAGGGGGGAAACAAAAAAAAAAAAAAGGAATCTTCCGGTGCGGGGAATCGAACCCCGATCTCCTGTGTGAAAGACAGGTATGATAGCCGTTACACTACACCGGATGTAATTATTAATAATTAACATTCTTTAAATTATAAGCAAAATTCATATATATGATGGCAGTAGAAAAAGCCTCAGATATAATGGGGGGATATTTGTGGAGAGCCTTAGTATAGTTTCTTACCCCAACCCCAAGTTCCCCAGTCTTTCAATCCCCACCACCCAAACCACCTGTACAGGAGCAGTGGTCACTGTACTTTTCTTTTTTAGCCCTGATCCATGGCTTCTCTCTTTTCCCACATTCTCCGTCACTAAGGGCAACAAACAATCGGATTTCGTACTGTGGGGTCCTCCTCAAGATGGGGCCCCAGGAACTCCTTTTCCGACCAGTGCTGTAAGTCTGGATTCCGGGGTAGCAGCCATGATGGGTAACTGAATGGGGCAATTGGCTTTCCATGCTCCAGTCTATGACCTGGCTAGCGACAGCTTCTCCTCCTCGCTCATCCTACTGGATGCTCTCCCCTTTCATGTTTGCCAATTAGTCGTCGGCTTCTTCCTTTGTGAATCCCGAGTGCCAGGGAAACAGGTAGACCGACACTGCCTCCAACCCGCCACGATTTCCGACCGGCCGCATAAATTCTCACCGTCTCCTCCGAAAGCTACCTCCCGATAGCTACTCTTTCCATCTTTCCAGCCCTTCCTATACTCTTATCTCCTTCCATTTCTTCTATCACCTTCTCATTTTCACCATGGCTGCTACGAAGCTCAAAATTGGCTGTGCTGGCCTCGGTCGCATGGGCAAGCGCCATGCCCTCAATTTCCTCCAGCGCACTCCCCGTGCCGAGCTGGTCGCCGCCAGCTCCCCTGACGATGCTGAGCTTGAATGGGCTAAGGTCCATCTTGAACCATATGGCGTGAAGTTATACAAGAATTACGATGACATGCTCCGCCACGAAGGTCTGGAAGCCGTGGTCGTTGCGTCGGCCACCGCCGTTCATGCCGAACAGGCCATCAAGGCCATTGATGCTGAAAAGCACGTTCTGTGCGAAAAGCCATTGTCAACCAGTGTCGAGATCGTATGTAACCCCTATTGTCTTTGCTCTTTCGCCCGTCGACCTAGTAGCTAGGGCATTAACAACCCTTTTCCTAGTCCCAATCTGTCCTCGACGCTGCTGCCAAGAAGCCTCATCTCAAGGTGATGTGCGGATTCTCCCGTCGCTTCGATGCCTCATACCGGGATGCATACAACAAGATGAGTGCCGGCTCAATTGGCTCGCCCTCAGTTATGCGTAGTCAGACCTGTGACAAGCTAGATCCCAGTGGGTTCTTTGTCGCCTATGCCCAGTTCTCCGGTGGTATCTTCGTTGACTGCTCAATCCACGATATCGACCTTGCCCTCTGGTTCTTCGGTCAAGACAGCAAAGTCAAGTCTGTATCCGCCGTCGGCATCACGGCCGTTGAGCCGGACCTGCGCAAGCACAACGACCGCGACAATGCCGTCGGCTTGGTCGAGTTCCACAATGGCAAAATCGCCTACTTCTACGCTTCTCGCATGATGGCCGCCGGCCAAGAAGATACTACCGAAGTCATCGGCACCCAGGGCAAGCTGGCCGTCAACACACAGCCAGCCCTAAACCTCGTCAACATCTACGATAGTACTGGTATCCGTCGGGAGATCCCTCAGCACTATTACGACCGCTTCGAATATGCCTTCGTGACCGAGGCCAATGAGTTCACCGCTTGCTGCCTCGAGAACACCCCTGTCCCACTCAGACTCGACGGTGCCGTCCAGGCCGTCCGCATTGGAGCTGCGCTCCAGGAGTCGCTTATCACCGGCGAGAAGATCTTCTTCGATGAAGAGGGTAACCGGGTGGACAAGTCTCGGCTATAGATGTATGCTTAACGACTTAATTTAGATTACGTCACTTAATGATTTTCAAATAAAGAGCAATTTTGGAGTATAAAAACGCAAGGATTTGAACTTCATATCTCTAAGGAATCCCAAGTGATGCCTCATTCAACGGTAAATTAAGTAGTAGAAGGTCCTCCATGGTCTCACCTCAGAATATACCCAGAACCCCTCCTTCCCCTCACAGATACCGAAAAATTATATTATAAGAACCAGGGCACGTGTACTACCTACACTAGTTTATGTAATATTTCCCCAAAAAAGCCACGGGCACAGTCCACAGTTTAATTTTTCACAATGTGACCCGTCCCGAGACACCGATTTGTCGAACGAGGGTAGATCGCCGACGTACCCCGGGAACCCGTTTCCGAGGGCAAGGTTTGCCGCCAAGAGTTCGCGCAGCGTTGTTGTATCATAGATAAGCTATTCGTAGGGTGTAGTAGTTAGTGCTTATAGCAAGGGTCTTGGAGAGAAGAAAACTTGTTGTAGATTTAAGTGGAGTTTTTTGGTTTTGAGGTGTATATATTTAAAAGTTTGCATTACGGTGAAAGTAAGCTTATTTTAGATCTTGATCTAGGTTCTTGGGAAATGGGTATTTTTGAATGAACTGGTCCCCGATTAATTTTACAGGGCTGTGTAATTCATTGGTGGTTCGTGAATCATCGCTTTAAAAATGCAAAAACAAAACTGATATATCCAAAACAAAAAAAAGGGGGTGTTCTAATATCGAGACAATCTGAGCGCTAAAGCCACATCTACCACTTGATGACCTTGTTGGGGAAGAACTCGTTGATGAGTTCGAGGTAGTATGGCTGCGATGGGGGTTAGCTGCTATTCATTGGATCGAAGAAGGGTAGTGAGAAAGGACGTACCTTGAGCTCATCGACGGTGGGAACGTCGTCGCTCTTGCTGTACAAGTCGTAGGGGTTGAAGGCCTTGACGGCCTTGAGCATCTCCTTGTCGTGGTCGTTCATCAACTCCTGGTATGCGCCGGCGTTGTGCCAGGGGTAGAAGGAGTGGTAGCGGATGATAGCCAGGGCCTCGTCGGGGAGAGTGGACTGGTCCTTCACGACGTGGTAGAGGTACTCGTCATGACCCCAGGAGAGCATGACCTTGTCCAGGCCACAACCGGGGCTGTAGATACCGTACTTGGTGCCGTAGACCTCGTGGCCATAGTCAGGGTTCTCCTTGAAGGACTCCGTGCCGTAGATGATGCGGTCATCGAAAGCGAGGCCGACGGGGAAGGTGTCGCCGACGACGTCCCACTGGCCTTGGGCGTCGAAGAAGTAGAGTAGCTTGCCCAGGTCATGGATGAGACCTGTGAGCTGCATCCAGCGGGGCTTGCCATCGCGGCGGATGGCCTCAGCGGACTGAAGAAGGTGTTCGATCTGAGAGAGGCTAGTGTCGGGGTCGGACTCGTCAATAAGGGTGTTGAGCTTCTCCATGGCCTCCCAGATGGTCATCTCGGCGCGGGTCTTGGAGTGGAAGGCATGGCGGGCCTTCAGGTTGTAAGCGACAGTCTGCTTGGTGTGCTGCTCCTTGTAGAAGTTCTTGACACGGTCGCAGGCGTCCTCGTACTGACGGAACTTGGTCTTGTCCTTGTTCTTGTCGAATTCAGACTCGGCATAGATGTCCTTGTCTTCTTCCTTGATGTTCTGCTTGAGGACGTTGACGGTGTCGATGGCGTCGGAGGTCTCCTCGAGGGCCTGTCCATCACGCTTGGTGTTGAACACCGGGGTCTCTGGGGCGACAGCAACTGGGGCCATTGTGAATGAAAGAAATGTGTTTGATATTTGCCTGTTTCTCTTGAATATATTGGATCAAGACTGATCTGGGTATCAAAGGATGCTGCTGGAGGGAAGAAAAAAACCCAGGAAGACACAGACGTATATATAAAGGAAAGGGCACTACAGGGAGATCCTCGTGATCTACGAGAAATTCAGTATCCGACTAAAGCCCCAGTCGAATAAGCCCTAACGCGCTACACCCCAGAATCCGACGGTGTGGTGGCGCCATTATGATGTCCTCGTTGTGCGTAGATCGGATTCTGGCTTCCGCACTATGAAGATAGATTCTGGAAATGTTCTCCACAACTGCATGACGCGGGGGGGAAATCTGAGGTACGGATCTGCAGCCAACCAGAGACAAGTTGTTACGCGCGGAGAGTACCCGTCTTGACTGTGGGGATGGTTGAGGCACTCAAGGATTTTGGTTTCCGAAGGCCGAGAACATTGGCCGCCGGGGCAGATTTCTCTTCTGGTACTGTGTATGCCACCTTTACCCTCGATTTGCCCTTTCGGTCGCTCCTGATGTCACAGTATTTCCCCTTGAAGCCATAAATGATGATCAGCGTCATGCGCAATGGCCAGTGCCCGCTGACCCCAACGTTGATCTGCTGGTTCAAACAACCACGTTTCACCAAGAGCCATCGGATTTCTAATCGGGTCGTGTGGACTGGAGCATGTACAGTCCTGCTATCTTCACATACATTTGTTCAGATCGGGTATAGGGTATTGGTCCGCCTGGAAAGAGAAATGGTTTCCGATGGCTGCATATGCACGGTCATCCTGGCTCTGTAAGACGCTTTCCGATCGATTTTAATCTGTTCGATGTAGTGAGTAGATGAGATAGACAATCGAGATAATTCACTGAAGAAAATGAAGACCTTGATGTTTTTAGAATGATAGATCCTTACCAGCATGAAGCGAAGAAGAGTATAGAATTGAACTCTGCTCGCGTCAAGATGACCCGACGGAGCGATGTGATTGATGGAACTTCGGGGACAAATTCCACTGGGCGGGACAATTGACAGCGCGAGCCCCGAGGTATTTGTTGATAATCTCTTGTTGCCCCTCTACCCCTCACCCCTCTTCGCCTTCGTATTTGTTTCGCCGTTCTCCCTCAAGTCAATTCGCATTTTTACTCATTCCTCTGAATTCCCTAGAATCGATAACGAATCTATATCCAATTCCACACATACTACTGCACAATGGCCGTTGCCGACACTCGATTCAAGCTCAACACTGGAGCAGAGATCCCTGCACTGGGTCTCGGTATGTAGAAATTCCAATTCAAAACATTGCAATAATGGTCGTGCTGATTGCACAGGTACCTGGCAATCCGCCCCCGGTGAGGTTGAGAAGGCTGTCAGCCACGCCATCTCGGTGGGATACAGGCACATCGACGGCGCTTTCTGCTACCAGAACGAAAATGAGGTCGGACAGGGAATTAAGGAGGCCCTGGCCTCTGGAAAGGTGAAGCGGGAGGACCTTTTCGTTACCACCAAGCTGTGGTGCACTTATCACAGCCGAGTGCAAGAGGCTCTGGACCAGAGTCTGAAGAACTTGGGCTTGGACTACGTTGATCTGTACTTGATGCACTGGCCATTGGCCATGAACCCCAAGGGTGAGCCCTGTTCCTCTTCCTGTCAATATCTTGCTTCAGGTCTAACAATTTATTAGGAAACCACCCTCTCTTCCCGAAGCATGAAGATGGTTCTCGAGACATCGACCACTCGCACTCTCACGTCCAAACATGGAAGAACATGGAGAAGCTCCTCTCTACAGGAAAGGTCAAGGCCATCGGTGTCTCTAACTACAGCGTGCGTTATCTGGAGCAATTGCTTCCTGAGGCTACCGTGGTCCCTGCAGTCAACCAAATTGAGAACCACCCCTCTCTCCCACAGCAGGAGATTGTCGACTTTTGCAAAAAGAAGGGTATCCATATTACCGCCTACAGCCCTCTGGGAAGCACTGGTAGTCCGCTGTTCACAGCGGAGCCTATTGTTGAGGTCGCAAAGAGGAAGGGAGTTAGCCCCGCCACGGTTCTTCTCAGCTGGCACGGTATGTTACAATCAATCTTTCTCCTTCCCCCTCCCCAGCATTCTCTCCTCTTATGCTCGATAAAAGTTTTCTGACCATGTAATGTAGTTGCCCGTGGATCCTCCGTTCTCGCCAAGTCCGTCACACCTGCTCGTATTGAGGCCAACCGCAACTTGGTTCAGCTCGATGAGAAGGACATGGCCACCATTGCTAAATACACCGATGACCTCGCAGCCAGAAAAGCCTTCCAGCGCTTCGTCTACCCTCCCTTTGGTGTCGACTTCGGATTCCCCGACAAGTCATAAACTGTCACCAACTCTAGTCTCTACCTACCAAGTATCTCCTAGCACATATGACCACCGGATGCGGAAAGCAGGGCTTTCCATTCGCTCTTCCGTGCCTCCCACTATCGTGAATGGACAGGGCGAAATCTCAGTGAACCATTAGGCCCATAACTACCTTGTAAACAGGTGTTGTGCGCCCTTCAGGGTGAATGTAGACGATTTGAGTGAGTCTTGTATAACAGCCTGGGGAGCCTGGATAAATAGTTTTGATTCTTTAGATTTGTTTATAGATAGACGACATATATCCCTCATGAATGATGTTCCAAGAAGCTTCTCTCCCCCTTAAGTCTATTACTTATGTTTGTAATTATTTTCAAGGCAGAAGTTAACTATGGTTGGTTCGGATATTTCCCAGTACTAGACCCATTGATAACTGTAGTATATTCTGGTTTTTACTATACCCTTTCTGAACGGTGAAAAGCACCAATTTTATGTCTTTAGCATTTCTTTCCTTCTGAGTTAGTTATGTAGAGAAGAATTTAACTTTGTATTTATCCCTTTTTCCTGTTCTATACTCGGAATTCATGAGAGTTTCAATGTTAGTCTTACGTAACTTACTAGCCATAAGTATTTTAACCCAATACTTCTATTTAATGGTATTTCTGTATAGTATATACAGTATAAAATTTTGGCAATTGTTATATTACACTGCATTACTTTCAGCTTACCTGTTGTGAGAAATAACAGCTCTGATACTAACTACACATTGGCCGACTATGGCTGGTAACAATGTCCAACATCAATATCACGTTGCTAGTTAAATAATATGTAAAGACATCAATAATAAATACAATGGAATTTCAAGGCAACTCTCAGTCACTCAGTCTTTTTTGTGTATTTTTAGAAGTAACAGAGAGTCGGTGTCTCTACTGCTATTGTTGGTACATAAGACAAAGGAAGCTTTCAGGTG
Source organism: Aspergillus bombycis (assembly GCF_001792695.1). Classification (NCBI taxonomy): domain Eukaryota; kingdom Fungi; phylum Ascomycota; class Eurotiomycetes; order Eurotiales; family Aspergillaceae; genus Aspergillus; species Aspergillus bombycis. The sequence goes on along the minus strand of NW_019170174.1, from coordinate 33,526 downwards.
ACAGAAGCACAGATCTAAAAACTTCAATATTTATGTAAAAACAGATTAAGTTACCGCCTCTAGAACCACGTGAGTATTCTGCCCATATTCTCTTTCAAATTGTGTTTCTCTTTCTTTCATGACTGTCATCCTGTCCACTACCCGACCGCCACCTTGATCATCATCCTGTGCATCAAAGTGCACACGTCTCTTGACCGAGTTCATCTAAACACAGTTAGCTTGGGTGGGTGGGAGGGTCTCATGTGGGAGAATGTATTATTCTCTTACCTCTTGCGCTTGTGCTTCCTATGCTTCTTGACCACGCGTTTGACTCTGGGTGTCACGACTGTCTCTTCCACAACAGCCAGACCAATCCACTCTCTGTTGAGAGTAATAGCTAGGTCCTGAATTTCCCTAACAGTGACTGTCTCTTTATATCCCAGCTCTCGAATCTCACCGGCAGTACTTAGCTCGTCTTTGACACCCTGTTTCGCAAGGGCTCGAAGAGCTTGCAGGCGCCGTGTCTCGCGCTCTGCTACCACCGCCTGGGCGAGGTCACTCGATAAGATATTCTGCGCGTCCATAACCCCGAACGCCTCTTCTAGTTGCTTGTACGGAAGGTAGATCAACATCGCAGAGGGTACCTCAATCTCTCGGTTCGGGTTTTCTCCCCAGCGAGACGCAAAAGATCGAGGACTAGCGATCACTGGACCTTGAACACCCTGCAAGCTTTCTGGGATTCGATTTGGCAGAGTCTTACTCTGCGCTTTGGTGTACAGGGTGAAGTCCTTGCCCATGTGCCTGGTGACAAACTGCAGAGCCGAACCAACTAGTCGTGGGGCCCATCTTTGCAGCTCTTCTGCTGCATCATAATCTCCCGTCTTGTTGACAGGAGCAGTCTGGTCGAGGGTCACGGCCGGTCTCGTCGTGCAAACACCGAAATAGAGAATGCATTCGACTGTTTCCCAGTCGATTAGCTCAATGGCTAGTCTGATACCCGTCTCAATGACTGCCTCTTGTTGAAAGAAGGCCCCCGATGCGGCATAGCACAGGGCTAAGTCTGCCATGGCCGCCGTGAGTGAGAATTGTATTTTTCCCACATTGTTCTCCGAGTATCCATAGGTGGACAGAGTCGCCAATCTGAGATGTCCTGCTGTTAGGAGTGGACTCCCATACAAGTGTTGCAGCGCATATTCAAAGCCTTTGATCATACAGAAGTTCTCATTTCCAACGGCGACAATCTCGTTGGTTCGCTCTTCCTGAGTCGGCGACCTCAAGACATCAGCCATGAAATTGCTACGGCTGATCACCGCTCCATGTGTTTTGAAGACGATGGGCATGAAGATATCTTTGGAGGATCTCAATATTATCTGAGAGTCGGAAAACTCACCTGCTTCTAGACAGTGAAGCAGGTGCTCAGAGAGTGGATCAATTCTATCGGGAAGTATTTCAGTCGCGATGGTATAGAGTTCGGATGAAGCTATAGGAGACGCATGATTAGTCCTGAAATGATGAGATAATTGAAGTAATGGGTCAATCTCACCTTTACTACTGCCCACACCAACATCAACTACATTCCTTTCCTTAATCTCTTGCTCTGAGGTCTGTCTATACCCATCTTGCGGTGCCTTTGAGGCATATTCGTCGAAATGAGAAGATCCAGAGGGAAAGACACAATTACAGCAATCTCCTGAGTGATGAGCGCAGCAACACGACCACCTGGATGGACAGTTGCAGTCGATAGTGGGCTTATGCACACAACAGCTCGAGTTAAATTGACACGTATTCCGACCGTGTAAGTGACAAACGACAGGTCTGGCTTCATCATAATTCGAACAAGGCCCATTCTGCTCTTCAGATTCTTCCGCCTTCTGGCTTGAGGGACGAACTGTATGACTCGAGGACGTATCTGCATTGGAAGCCTCAAGAGGATCACCGGCAAGGCCGCTATAACTGGGTGGAACTTCATCACCAACAGATTGAGAGCTCATTGTCGCGGTGTTAGAGGACGATTGTTGCGTGTTGTCGATATTGGCCTCACCATTATTCATAAGTAGAGGCAGATAAATATTCTCACCCTGTTTTGCTTCCTCTTTCTTCCTTTTCTTCTCTTCTTTCAATAGCTTCTTCTTCAATCTTCTCTTCTCCTTTCGAGCTTGTTGGGCTTTCTCTTGTTCAGAAGAACCATCCACTTGTGTCTCTACCGTCTTGAACGCAGGCCCCGATGAGCTAGCTCTACAAATAGAGCGCAAATCCTCCGAGCTAAGACCTACACGCATGATTTCAAAGACGGAATCAAAAGACATGACAGCAGACGGCAACTCGGAGGTGCAAAAGGAGCTTCTTCTCTCCGGGTGCGTCATATTCTTCTTCAACTTCAATATCAAATCACAATACCAAAAAAGGCAAAAGAAAGAGTCTTGATATCTGCTCGATAAATTCTGGTGAGATTGTGAAGGAAGTTCAGAGATGAGATGGTGTGAATATGGATGGATCAACGTGTGGAGGGACGATATAAAGGGGGGCGACTTGTGTTATTTGTACACTGCAGTTTTCCTTTCCATGCATTTCCTTGACGATTATGTTGTTTTTCTTTCAGAGTGTACAATTGTTGGAGAATTTTCTGAACAGCTCTTGTTAATTACAGTTTACTGGCTACATCTGAGATGAGCTTAGGAGTGGGCTCTAAATTATTTACACACTAGTGATTTCCTCTATAAACTGTAATATATATTTTCATGGTGAAACCAGAGCTCAGAGATCTGTAGTATATGTATACAGCTATATATCCAAACACCAATACCTCTTTAATATCACACAATATCTAAAACAGTATAAGGGCTTCACACTCCACGTGATGGGGTTGACATACACGTGACATGTCTTTAATACTAAAGACATTCAGCAAAAAGTGATATTCAGTGAATGGTAGCAAAGAGTATAATCTTATCCCATATCCGGCCCTTTCTTTGCCCAAATAAGTGAAAGTGCAAACGATCCCCTGTCCCATTAGTAGTAGCATTCAAAACACTCAGAATCACATTCGCCAGCTTGATAAGAAGAAAAGAAAATATCCCTCAGTAATTGAAAGTCTTCAAAGCTGCGCTAGGTATTACAAATCTATTTCACATGAAAAGGGTATAGCCAAACTGGCTAGTCCTCTATTTAGGGAAACAGGGTACTGTACATTTAGATCATTTTTTATTGACCTATCTAGATATTTTGTAATAATGCATAGAAGATAAGGAAATGCTATGGTAGAAAGAAAGAATATGGCTCAGATATCAAAGTCAAATGAAAGACAGGCCTGTCCGCTCAACATAACGCAGTTGGTATATCATCATGAGCAAAAATGGTAATCAAAAGAAGGTATCGAGATTTGACATAAATGAAAAAGGAAAAGGATCGGAAAAATCGAATAATACATGTAACCCGGTGGGAGAGGAAGATATTTTGAGGGAAGTAGGAAAGTAGTAAGACGAAAAGAGAGAAAGAGAGAGAGAGGATTTAGCCGTCATGCGACTATTGTTTAAAACATGCCGCCATCCATGGGGACTTGAGGTGGTGGATAAGCTGGCATAGCTGGTGGCGGACCAGTCATAAGTTGATGTCTCGCTTTGGCATTCAGATCTCCGCCTTCGCTGGAAGTTTTGCGCAGCCTGTTTCGGGTCCTAGGCCGTCTTTCACCCTCGTCGGAAAATGTGCTATATTCTTCCATAACACTATCAGCTGTCGATGGGGTTGTCGAAGGAGCGTACTGAGACGGGGCGTACTGCGACTCGTACTTATCGCCCCTAATCGCACCAAGGATGGTTTGGGTGGTGGTTTGGCGGCGACGGCGTGGGTTCATAGGAGGAACTGGAGGTGTTGACATGCCATTGCTCAAGCTTGCCCCAGGTGGAAGGCCGACAGTTGGAACGTTCGAGGTGGTGGACACGAAAGTGGGCTCGGAAATTTGATGTTTATCGATGGGCCGCTTCTGAAGGCCACCGTTATGCCCAGGAGCCCGCTGAGGGAGGCTGGTTGTCGAAGTAGATGCCGAGCTAGAAGATGGATCAGGGGAGATCTCGTACAACGGCGGGGTAGCATTGGCAGAGTAAGGGGCGATGGGTGAAGGTCGCGGCGGGGCACCAATCATTTGTGGGTTAAGCGCAGGCGGATGAAGTGGTCTTTCAACAAAGCTTGGTGTTCCAGACCGACTACCGCTGCGATACCTTCCAGATGCGGCAGATGAGCACCGGTCGTACATATGTGTATCATTGACATCCACAGATGGGCGGGCGGAAGAAGCCACAGATGTCAGGCCGCGCTGGTCAAAGTCTGGGAACGCGGAGTGTTCATCTGGATCAGACTCCTCTAGAGTTCCGAGATCATCCCTCTCCCGCCGAGTGCGACTCTTAGAGCGACCAGAAGCGTCGGAGGTCGAGCGATCCCGCCTAGACCTAAAACTTGAATGCGGTGATGCTCCACGGCTACGACTCGACTCACGGGATTCTTCTTGACTGCTGCGGCCAAACATGCGAGACCGTATGGAACGCTCTGAAGAGACATGAGGCGAGCTTGAGTTGGAGTGCTTTCCAAAGCTGAACGATGGTCTTTCTTCCTCCTCGCGCCATGAATCATCCATTGCCAATGTTGGAGTAGAAGCGTTACCCAGGCCGAGGATCTTCGGGTTTCTCTGGTCCTGTCTGCCAAACAAATTGTGCTTTCCGGACTTACTCTTCAGCAGGGAAAATGCATTTCCGGGCTTGACTTGGGTATAGTCAGGGGTCTGGCGGCCCGAGACAGGGCTAGCTGATCTACTTTCATTCTCGGCCATGCCCTTCAACTTCTCCTGCACTTTTCTCCGTCTTTCCGCCAGCTCGATCTCGAACTCTTCGCGTTCTCTTTGTGTGTCGGTGCTTGCTTGACGCCTGTGCCTCGCCACCAGCTCGCCTTGCCAGGAGGAGCCGTTGAGAAGCTCCGACGGGTCAATAATTTTTCTGGGTGTTTCATGCTCTTGTGAGATAGAATCATCCGTGTCCGCTTCTTTGTGTCTCTCGTCATCTATCTGCTTTAGTGGAATACCGGGGGAGGGTGGTGGGAAGATGGACGATTTGTCACTGTCGTGCCGCAAGTGGGTACGAACTAAGCCACTCAGGCCCAAGCCAGACGGGCCCAAGGTGGGCGAATCAGGCTTCTCAGGAGCGGCATTCCCGTCATTGGTGGTCTTTTCAGCAATATCGTTTTCGGCTATGGGTTTCAAATCCCCCAGGTCCGAAAACCGCACTTCAGGCAAGGGGCTTTGTTCTTCTTGTGCTCCTTCGCCTGTGGGTGTAAATGGCTTTTGTGGAGTTTCGGACCGAAGCGCAGGATGCACAAAATCATCTGCTATTACCCCATTGGCCAACTCAAGTACAGCCTCAGCCTCTTCATCTTCAGAATCACTGGGGCTCATGTTGGCGAAGAAAGTACCGTTGATGTTTCGGCGAGGGGATTCGTAGACACTCGGGGCAGCGGATCGACTACCTGGGCGTTGGGCTTCACTATAGTGTGAGGTTGTAGAACCAGTTCGTGGCCGGTAGCTTGTGTTTGAGAGACCCCTGGGACGTCCAGTACTTTCCTGGGAAATACTCCGTCCAGGAAGTGAAGGTCGCGATAATGGCGGCGTGCTCCGTCCCTCGTGCATCTGAAGTTGGCGTTGGCTAAACTGGCTTTCATCGTATTGCGTTCTAGGTTTGTTGAACAATCCGAGGGCTGTGGCTTTTCCGTGATCTTCCGGCTGGAGAGCGGCCATCAATGGGGCACCTTCCTCACGTTCACTGGCTGGGGGGCTTAGCGGAGGGGGCCCACCATGGGGAGCTTCATGGGGCCTCTGTTCTTGGGCATTAGTTTTGCCGTGTTGCTGTGTAGGCGATGTGGACGACGGTGCCGGGCTGATAGGGCGGAGTGTGGCAATTGCCGGCTCAGCCAGCGGAAGTCTTTGTATCCTATCGCGCAGGCTAGTGGCGCTTCTGGAATAGCTCCGGTTGAGGCGAGGCATTTCCGGAGTTCCTGCTCGTTGACGCGTAAGACTCTCCAAACGATGTAGTGTAGAGTTTTGCTGGTTTTGAACGGACTGCGCTAGACCCTGGCCGTACAGGCGCCGTGATTTAACAGAGCCTCGCTCAGGAGCCATCGCAGGTACGGATGGTTTAGAGAATGGAGCCAGGCTCTCCTGGGACGGCGACTCTACAAATGACTGCTCGTTGATGGAACTAGCTGCTGTTGATGTACGGCCATTGGCGGTTGGGCCTGAGGCTGTTGAGGAAAACGTAGTTCTCTTAGCGGAAGAAATGCTAGACAGAGCGTCTTCTGACTCCGCGGCAGACGTATATTGGTGGGCTTCCTCGGCTGCAGCACGTTCTTCCTTCTCTTTTAGCCTCAGCCGTTGAAAAGCGGACAAGGACAAATCATGGTCATAGACCGCGCGGCCTCCCATTTGTCCAGCATCCGTGGCGACAGATACATTTGATGATGCCTTGGCGGGAATCTTGTAGACCTTTTGGCGCCCACCAAACAGATTGTTACCTTCCGCCCGGCGAGCTCTACTCATAATGCTTTCTTTCTGTGAGCGGTCGTCGTCGGTACCATAACCATCGCCTGCCGAGGCGAATGAGTCACGGCCGAGGCTGAAAGACGGCCGACTACCATCTGTAGATACCTCATCGATATCTGTGAGCAGGTTTGGATTGTGACCGAAGAGATTCAATCGGGAGGCGCGCTTAGGAAACAAGACACTATCGTCACTTGCCTTGCCGATAATCGAGGCCGGGTCGTCTTGTTCCCTCAACATGCTAAACCGCGCCGATAATTTGGGCATGAGTAAGCTCGTGCGGAAGTCATCGTTAGACGGTAAGGCATTCGATAGGTCGAGTTCGAGCACTTCCTCGGGCTCATCCTTCTTGCTTCGCTTGGACAACTTGGAGGTGAGCAAATTGTGGGTGTTCTCGATAGCTTCCGCATCCTCCTTCGTCTTCTCCTTCTTAGTCTTGCGGAATCGATTCATGGTGGTGTTCGTTAAGAGAACGATGCGAAACTAACGGCAATTCGAGGCGGATGATATAGGCAGTTGCATAGGCGGTCGACCAAATGTAGTATCGATAGTTCTTGGAGGACTGCCACGTAAAGGGGTTACAAATCAGATGGACGCATGTATTCCGGTGATACTAGGTCAATCTTACGAGTCAGAATCATATGTCACTGGCAACTATGGGCCGTCGCCACAAGAGGTCTGCATGAATCGATCAATCAGATTCGGCGACTTACTGATAAAGGCCGAAACAAGAGTGGTCTGAACGTTCACAAACGGCCAGCGACAAACGAGCGGCTTTATTATGTAGATCAATCCGCCAGATAGAACGAGTGGGAGTATCAAAGCGTTTGGGTCATGGACTCATCCCCTAGAGTTGACGGAGCTGCTCCGCAGAGCGCCAAGGAACCGCAGCGTGGTTTGACGACGAAATGTCGATAATAGGCGTGACCTGCAGATTGACAAGGAATCGATCACAAGTGCGAGAAGCTGGCCTTAAGATAGTTGATAATACCGGTCGAGTTGGAGAGACCAACCGTCTGCATGAAATGGTGGAATGTGGCTGCAGTATAGACAAGTGGGCGCGGAATGCCAAAAATGGATCCGAGTTTAAGTCTGGCGGAAGAACGAACGACTCGCCGTTGCTGAGAATGAATGGCTGGGTATTAAGAGAGCGAAACCACCAACTAAGGTGTTGAACAGAATGTTGAACAAACCAGAGGAACCAACTGTAGGAAACGAAGGACGGTGTGGCCTCGAAAAAGAGGAAGTAAAAAGCGACGCGAGAGGAAGAAAAATAAAGCTAATGAATGGATGGAAAGAAGGGATCTGGATTCGATCGTCGGGGGAGTGTCTCTGTTCTTTTTTTTTTTTTCAATTTTCAATTTTTCTTTTCTTTTCTCTTCTCTCTTTTTTTTCTTTTCTTTTTTTTTAATTGGGACAAGGACATGAGCTGTACGGAGGACAGCTGAGTCGGGAATTGGTGCCTTAGACCAGTCCCAGTGGATTGTTACTAACTAGTAACTTACTCCGTACTTACTCAGAGGAACAGTCCAGAGCGGACGAAGTGGTTCGAATTATTGGACCCAATGGAGCCGCCGGGACAGTCTTGAAAGACGATCGACACTTTTAATTCTGATGATATTTAATTAATGTCACTATTAATGGTCGGGAGGATCCTGTCTGGTTTCCAATAACTATTTAGCGAGGAATCCGTACGCCAATGAAGAAAAGAAGAAGGGGAATAATCGAGAACTGACGGCATTCCCAACTTCGATACATCGACAATCAGAGGATGGTGAGGATTTCGCCTTAACCCCTCTCGAGTAAGTCCAAAAATAATAATACTGAGAAATAATAAACTGTCACAGAAACCATGGTTGTCTTTCGGTTACCGTACGGTACCTCGGACCCAGTGCCCCTTGCAGGCCCCACTCGCATGAACCACGAATCGGATACAGCAGTAGGGACCAGGATCATTTCGGGTACCATACTGTACTAATACTACCACTACTACTTAGTAGTACTTAGTAGTCGCTCGGGATGGTTACTGAGGGAGTTCTGGTGACACAACTTGAGCCTAGGACAAGGAAAAGCCCTGGTTTGATATATACTTACTCCTGTGTAGTCACCCGTAGTAGTCTAAACACCTACACTGACTCCTAAGTCGCTCCTTTGTTGTGACCTACCTTCCTAGGTGTTCGACTCGTGCTCAAGTCCAGCGAATTACAATGCTCGTGCCTTCCATCTGGTAGTGTGGATAGTAGTTTGATCTCTCGTATCACGGGATGTGGATCGATCTGGGCTGAGGCCTAAGCCGCAAGATGCCGTTGGCGTTCACAGGACCATGGAATCGGTTTGTATAGGGCACCCCCAAGGCGGAGAGTGGTGAAAGGGGGGTGCTCGCTTACGGTCGATCATATACAACCCCCCCCCCCCCTTCAAGGAGGATGTTAGAGAGTCCTACAAAGAAGAAAGGAGGTGCAACGGATATACTGAGTCGATCAGCTGAGTTCTAGCGAGATAACTCATCAATGGTTTCAATAATTGTGACCTGTCGCCTTGATGATACGCTCCTAGCGCTAGATGGGTTCCGGAAATTTGGACGAGCGGGGGCGATCATCTCATTGCCGTGTCTCATCGTTACTTGATTGATGTTAGGATCGAAGCCTGGCTAATGCATGGGTTCTTTCTTTTCTCCATCGCTCAATCAACCTTGCAAGCGTTGTTGTTGCTTGCAGTCAAGTTTTGTGTGCTTGGGTAATGAAAGACGTCATCTTGACATTTACATTTCCTTTTTGTCTTTTTTTATTCTTATTTTGTACTTCCACGTATGGGGTACATTGGAAGCGGGAACTTAATTGGAGAAGTCAGAGTATATCGGAGCACCTTCTTTGTTTTGATAGCGTGTAAACCCAATACCTACAGAAATACCCGGTGTTAATCTCCGGTTTACGATCCTGGGCGATAGGAGATTATGTGAGCAGTTAAAAGGTAAGGACCGGGAATCTCGGGGCTTGTACGGAGTAAATACTATCCATACGATATAGGATTCGACCAGGTCCGAGATTCGCGACAATGGCTCTTCAAGCTGAAAGATATTGTAGTTTGTTGTGTCAGCTCTTTCTGGCATATTCAAAACAAATATAGGAAGGGTCATTGGTGCATGGGGAAATCAATAATGTCCCAGTTCTACACGCCAAGTCGCCCACAGCCATGGAAGGGTTTTTATCTAAAAGCCCTTGAAGACGGCAAATTTCCAAATCGAGTCGAGAAGTCCACCAGGTTCCACGAAGCCAGCAGGCGTGCCGTGCCATATTACAGCAACAGCCCTAGAGTCATCGACAAGCCACATCGGCAGAAAAGATTGGAAAGTATTAGACAGCCAAGAAAGATTGAGTCAGCAAAAACCAAACGAGAGAGAAAAAAGAAAAGGGAAAAAATGGGGTTTGACCCGTACGTACCTCAGCGGTGGGCCGGGGCAGAGGGACATTAATCGTTGGCAGGGGAAGAGGCTTTCTTCACTAACCAAGCCTTGACTAGCACCACTTTTAGGCACTAGTGACAGGAAACAGTCACAACAGTCACTCAGCTGGAGTCACTGGCAGCCGTTGAGATTACCTAAAGAGAATTAGCCGTGATGAACTCAACCCTCATCATACAAAATATGGAGTCCGCTGGTCCTCCCGGTTCAATGTCGGACAGACACCCATTTCAACTATTGTAGCATCGACCAACAGCCGGGTAACCTCAGCAGGTGTCATTCTGATTTGAGTCGTACTACCTCGATAACATGGCCCCTCCGCTTATCTGAGGGGTGATTTGTGGGCGATGCAATGATGGTTGCAGAACCAACATGCAGCTAAGACGATTAGCTCAACCGCCTACTGCCTGGCATTTGAAATCATGGATACCGTTTCACTCTGTCCACCTAATAATACATATTTTATACAGGCTACTCTCGATTCTAGAGTATTATCATACACCATTGGTCAATGCGTGTCTCACTGCTTCTTTACTTTTTCCTTTTCCCCGGGACCTTTCATCAGCTTTCATGCCGCAGAGCTAATTTATCTGGAAAGTGATATGCCCAGCCGGATAAGCATAATACAGCAGATCTCAGTAGGAGCCTCGCTATTTATATACACGATTAATTTATCTCGTTTTGGGGGCTCTTCTCTAGTCTATAGTCGTGCCTGTGACAAGGCGAAACTTGCCTAGTATGACAAGATGGCCATCCGCTCATACAAACTAGGATCGATCAAACTGTTTAGAGAGATGAAACGCGACACACTTTCTCAATTTTTTGACCTTCAGTCAACCTCAATCCCCCGCCTCTAGGACTCTAATCGAACATATCACCGGTATCTACGTTAGATCCAAGATGGATACTAATTTCAAATGCCTCCACTAAGATACTGAGGAAGATTATGCGAGATTAGGTAACGTCACCCGCCATGGCCGTGCACAAGAGCTCCCAAAGCAACAGCTACTTAGCATGATACCCATCTGACGGGAGGATATGATACGCATGTACGTACCCCTCAAGCCGACCGCATCTAGTTATGTCATGCCATTTCCCGCCCCTTCCCAACAGAACACATGCGCATTCCATTGGAGTGGCACATTCAGATAGGAGAATTCTCGTCCATTCCAACCATTCTTGGCTGAGGCTTGTCACTACCACAGCAGCCACGGGATGCTTTCCGGAATATTTTCGGTGGCTGGATGTAACAGCGGATGCAGCCCATCCCTGTCTGTGTAGCCGGGCGGGCATTGATTCCCGAGCCCTACCAGGATAATAGGCGTGTGGTAGGCGCAATATGAGAGATTCACATGGATCGGATCGCTATCAAAGCAGCATAAACAAACAAACACTTAACATGATCGACTTATTATGGTGCCATTGATGTCTCACGTTCTCGGGATATAGGTATTCGGTTGGGGTTATCGGGTCATGTATTGTTTCATCCTGCTTCACCCGGCACCCATGGAAATGTTTATGCATATCGCACCTCCCCTGTGGCTCGGGACGGACCTGTCAAAGGTCATGGTGGAGCTCGCTGCATGAGTGTCATGTATCCTTGAAAGCCATTGTCTTGAAAAGAGGGGAAGGAAGCAATAGTAAGCAAACATATGTAGGTGACATCCTCGCAAGATTAATCTCTAAGACGCATGCATTGCTGAACCAGTCATGACAGCGATATATTTAGAAAGGTATGTTCCTAATCAAAGTACGAAGACCGACTAAACCTAGTCATGGATAGCCTCGGGCTGTCACGGAGCGCCCAACTGTTCTAGCTCTGTTCTCCTGGCCCTATCCCAAGCTGACCGCCTCCGATTAACCCTTAGATCGTGTATGGACTCTGGAGTATAAACCAAGCCTTACCACCACGGGGCTGTTCTCGAGAACGTGCATCTGAAATAGACGGTGAGGGCCATGAGATCATATACCACAGTGCCTACATATATTTTTAGTGCAATACAGCACAGTCGCGGTGATTTGGCGGGACTGCATCCCCTCGTCCGATGTGCTTAGCACATGCTGCTTAAGAATTTTAGTTTATACATACCGCCTCGATAAAATGCAGTTCTACTGCGCCAGGTGGATATATCCTTGTCTCTTAGTACCGGCAGTTATTATATACCGTACGAATAGTTAAAGGTGTCCGTATCCAGAGTTCTCGAAGTACCTAATGTGCCGATATACGGTACGCCAGTCGATAGCCTCCACCTATTCAATGAACTCGACCAATACAATCCCCCAAAAACACACTAAAACCCCCCATCCCTTTGGCGGACCAAATTTCTGTGGTGGATGCCCCTGACTAGACTCGAAGGGGTCAAGGTAGCCCCGTGCAAACCACTGGATAGCCCTAAAACTGGTGTCCGTATTACCTCACTCAATACTTTACATACAATAATACCAAGTAACTCCTCTCTGGAACAAACCTCAGGTCAGCCACAAACAACCCTGGTCAATAGCACCATATCCTAAGAAGCAGCACCAAGATCGAGACGGGAGCATCGCAGATAGAAATTCAAGATCGGAGGAGGGGGGGGGGGGGGGGAAGAGGATCCATACCATCACCCTTCAAACCTTCCATTCATTAAATTAAAAAAAAAAATAATAATAATAAATACAAGTTGACTATTGCTGACATTCGCTAAGAATCGACAAGTTTCCAGAAATCACAATTTACTCTATTTTTCTCCCCCAAGACTAACGGAGTACTGTAGACTATAAAGTTTAATGAGCAATGCAATGAAAAAAAATAAAATAAAATAAAAAGTCTAGAACTCTTGCCAATTTTCTTTTCCCCCGCTCATAATCAAAATGCGCGATGGACTGACTTATCCCCCACTCAGCAAGAAAATCAGATCAATATTCGACGGTAAGATCAAACTTTGGATGTGCGGTCCTGTTTTCCCCGGTCAATAACCGAAGCTCGGTGTTTCAGATTAGGTGATTGTGGGATACGAGAGATCAATAATTAAACCTGGTTGTAGTTGTTCACTATATTGTTGTATTTTTTGTTTTATTTTATATCATATTTTTATTTTGCCCTTTCTTTGATTGCGTGAGGGCTTTGAGTTGTCTTTTCTTTTTTTTTGGTACTTGCTTTAGGGGCAAGGTTTGAATAACAACAAGGCTTTTGTTTGAATTCGAAAGTTAAACTCGGAGCAAAGGGTGAGGAACTATTGGGAAAATGCCCCGGAGTAGAACTCTGATTCATAAGTAAGAGTGAAGAACGATAGTATCGTCAAGGGATGAGAAGCAATAAGTTTCACCTGAATTGACGCGGGGAGACACAGACAAATGTATGGGGAGCATCAGAAGATCAATTAATATTGACTGACAATCCATTCGAGTTTATCCCTTGGAGGAACTGAGACATTGCGTACTTGATACCTGAGGCATCCATATTAAAATGACGACATCATTATTAATGCATCTACAATAGCTAACCTGAGGCACCACAGAGGTGCTGCCCCTCATCAACATAAACGCCTCGAGACATCACCCTAATAGCTTGAAGATAATATTGTACGAAACGACAGGAATACGAATAAATCTACAATGCAAGTCCTTCTCTTAGGCGGCCACGGCAAAATTGCCCTCCATTTAACCCCACTTCTTCTCAACCGTGGCTGGAATGTCACCAGCGTGATCCGCAATCCAGAGCATGAGAATGAAATTCTCGCGCGCGGCAAAGGCACCAAGGGCAAATTGAACGTCCTCCTGTCTAGTCTGGACGACATCAAGAGTGACGCAGACGCAAAGAAGATCATCGATACTGTGTCTCCGGATTATGTAGTATGGTCAGCCGGTATGTGAAAGCTATTCAACCTACCCCGCTTGGTGTGCTCCAATGCCATCCATAGAATAAGCTGGAATCTATTACCTACAATTTCGAGGCTAATGTACAAATCAAAGGCGCCGGCGGTAAAGGTGGCCCCGAGCGGACGTTTGCCATCGATGAACGCGCCGCCAAACACTTCATCTCGGCGTCGTTTGCTTCCCCCCGTGTGACCAAGTTCCTCCTGGTCTCCTGGCTTGGTAGTCGGCGGGTCCAGCCTAGCTGGATGTCTGATGAGGGCTGGAAGGCTATCCAGAACGTATTCTACAATGTCCTCCCCGCGTATGCAAAGGCTAAGCTGGAGGCGGACGAGTACCTCACTGCGTTTGCGGCTCGGCGTAAGCAGAGCCAGTCCTCGCCCTTCCAGGCCATTTGTCTGCGCCCAGGCACTCTGGTTGATGAGCCGGCCACCGGGAAGGTGCAGTTTGGTAAGACAGAAGGGCGAGGTAATGTGACCAGGGAGGATGTGGCAATTGTGGCGGATCGGTTACTTGCTCGTGCTGATACAAACGGTTGGTATGATTTGATCAATGGTAACGAGCTAATTGATGACGCGGTGGAACGGGTAGTTAGGGAGAAGGTGGATGTCGTTGAAGGGGAGGACGTGGATGCGATGGTGAAGCGGTTTTTCCCGTGAAGTGGCATGTATAATACCACCTAATGGATGACTCTCTCCATCACTGGCATCCAACTGCTACTATCATTGACAATACACACAAGATACCCTACTTTCATCAGGGCTTCAGCTCATATCCAGTTAGCTTAATGATTCCTCGGGCACTAACTATATACTCGACGTGCATGGATTGGTATATACATAATAAGCACTCGTACCATGACTGGATCTATTCTAATTACAGCTTGGCTTTGGGCGCCGCTGCCTCCTCCTTGGCTTGTTTCTTGAGAACCCTCCGCAAAATCTTTCCGCTCACGCTCTTAGGGATTGCGTCCACAAAGCGTACTCCGCCACGTAGTCGCTTGTGGTACGCGACTTTGCCATCCAGCCATTTGATAATATTGGCTGCCTCTTGTTCTGCGCTAGTGCCGGAAGCTTTGCTCTTCGCACTCCGCACAACATAAGCAAGCGGTACCTCAGTGCCGTGAGCCTCACTTTCAATACCGATAACGGCGACATCGTCGATTGCCTCGTGGTCCACAAGGATGCCTTCCAGCTCTGCTGGAGCAACCTGGAAGCCCTTATACTTGATGAGCTCCTTGACACGGTCCGTAATGTAGAAATTTCCGTTCTTATCTTGATAGCCTACGTCTCCGGTGCGGAACCATCCATCGGTAAGACATTCGGCGGTTGCGGCTGGGTTGTTGTGGTACCCTTGGAAGATATTGGGACCCTTCATGTACAGCTCGCCGACCTCGCCTGCTGATACCTCACGCGGCTCCGACCCATCCTCAGGCATGGTCATGTATTTGGCCTCCATGTTCGGCAACATTTTGCCGACCGATCCGATGCTTGTGCGCCATTCCTCCCAGGGCTGGGTGTGAGTAGTAGGGCTAGTCTCGCTGAGGCCGTAGCCTTGCTTGATACCACACTTAATCCGTGCATACACGGCCTCCACAAGCTCGTGCGTGAGCGGGGCGGCACCCGAGTTCATCATGCGGAGAGTGGAGAGGTCATACTTGTCAACTACGGGGTGTTTGCTCAATAACAAAACGACCGGGGGCACGACGTAGCTAAACGTGATGCGGTAGTTCTGAACATGAGCACACCATTTTTCAATATCGAATCTCTCCATCACCACAAGTTTGTAACCTTGGTACAATGTCTGGTGCACAAGACAGGTCAAGCCTAGCAAGTCCGTTAGTATCTTCAAAGAAATATATATCCGATCAGCAGCCGAACCTACCGTAAATATGGAAGAATGGTAGAAACGCTAGTACTCGGTCTCCTTTTCCGTCAGCGCCGCCATTCCAAGTCAGATGACCAGCCTCTCCAGCAGCCAACTGGAGAGAGTTCGCGATAATGTTCCTATGGGAAAGCATGACACCCTTAGGAACACCAGTGGTACCCGAAGAATAAACCAAGAATGACAGGTCCTTATCCGGATTGATCTTGGTTTTGCGGTACCTGGATGCCCCCGAAATGTTTCGGATGGACGTAAAATGTTTGAACCTTGCTTCTGGGTCGCGCTGATCTCCAATGAGGATGATGCGGTCCTCAGGGATGTTGACTTGCTTGGCGGCCTCTCTTACCACCGATAGCTGGGGAACCTGTGTGATTACAGCTTTCGCGCCCGAATTCTTCAGCTGGAAAGCCAGTTCCTCGGTTGTGTAGGCTGGGTTGGCCGGGGATACGACGCCTCCAGCCCAATGAGCTCCCCACATCACCACAGGGGTGTCAATGCTGTTGGGGGTGAACAACGCCAAAACATCCCCTTTACGCCAGTCATAAACGGCCTTCAGTCCTTGACCAAAGGCAAGTGCAGCATCTTTCAGGGTTTTGTAGGTGTAAAATCGTTGTGTATCAGCATCCTGATAAATGACTGGCGAGATACGTTAGCTTCCGAGTTCAGGGTAAATGAGGCGCTGGCCGATGAGGCGGCCAAAAATGACTCCAGAAAGGGCGGACATACTATTGTCATCTGGAAAGGTCCTATCCTTGCGTTCGAATAGAAATGTCCAAAGGTCGACATTGGGGATGTCGACCGGCGGATACTGTGAGGAGACCGGCATGATAACAGTGCGGGGAAATCTGGGGTTGGGCGCCGGGGGTAATGAGGAGAATGACTTTGAAGTTCGTACAAAGCTAGGGACTTGGCAGGAAAGGCGAATCAACTGGGAAGGGGAAGTAAATGGGAAAAGGGAAGTTCACGAAGGGATAGGGAAAGAATAAAGAGGCAAGGAATGACAACAATGGGACCTGTCTCATACTCGGCCCTCGGCTGAGATATTGATAAGGAATTACCGTCCGCATACCTTCGGATGTAGACCCGACTAAACCTTAAGTCCACTTTAGGACAATTGGCTACATCGGGCAAACAAGAACACGATCCGCCTAAAGTACCTCAAGTCCAGCGACCAAATAGGTCTTACTGGCAATGCTTGAGGATTAATCGAGCAATTGAGTCTACTTCGTATTCCTGCATATACGGCTCGCCTGATAGTGCTAAGGCAGCAGAATGAGGCAGTCTATAGAAATGATATCATAGCGGACCGTACGAACCTTGGGACAGATTCAACATGCAAAAGTATAAGAGTCCGAAGTTTTGAGAAGTTTCTCAATAATATTAACATTGAAGTTTAAAAGGATGGACAAAAAAGGAAATGACTTTTAATTATGCCCATAAAGATGGGCAAAAAGTTAATCGTCCCAGGTGAGGATCGAACTCACAACCTCCTGATTAACAGTCAGACGCGCTAACCAATTGCGCCACCGAGACGATGATATATTGAAGCGTCTTATTTAGTTTTGTAAAGCAAGGCTATTATTATACTAGCTTCATCCACCAAACTTAAGCAGTCACGAGCCTAACGAAGCAGTGATATATAACTGCCTTGCTAGGTAGGGTTACTGGGAACTACAATCAATGTGCTGGAATATGATAGGCTCCGTTCGTACACTAATATAGGATTAAAAATAGGGGCCACCACCGCTGAAAGGCGACAATCTGATCTGAACATTGCATAAAGGCATATTTCTGTATCTAGGCACCATGAACGGAAAATGGAAGGCAGATGCTATTACATTGGATGCCTTGCAACTTAAAATTGAATATCTGACCCTAATATTCGTGATCTTGCCTGTTATGAGTTGTTTGTGCAGCGTTGTTATACGTAGCAACAAGGTCGCACACCCTTTGATTGGCCTAGTGAAAGCTTCAAGTGCCAACAAATTGTGGCGGTTCTGTATTGTACGAGGCTCGAATTTTCTTGCAATAATGGTCTTATTCATGACCACCCGTACTTTAGGCGCCCCTGGCTCTTATAGAACGAACTCGATAGGGCTGCACCTTGCAATGACAAGCAACTGAGAAATAGAGGATAGATGACGTTATACTTGACCTAAAGAACGATTGGGACAATGGGAGGGGGAAGCGATTGGGTGAATAAAAGGGGTAGAAGGCAACTACAGAGAGCTCCAAGCCGTGTTAGATCAATGTGCCCGAGATAAAAGGTTGTATAGCCGAGAGTGATGTGAGCAGCCGCGGCTCGCAAGCAGAGGATGGCATTGCTCGACCTCAGTTACCTACCATCATATCAGTGCTTTGATTATGAATGAGAACAAGGCGAACCCAACTTGCTCCACCGATTCACTGTCACATTGGATCTGATTCTCATTTCTTTGCACTAGGGTGACTTGTTCATGTTCCTCTATCTTGTACAATTTCTGCAACGATCATTGCAGTTACCTTCGCAGTATACCACTACTAGTACTAGTACTACTAGTAGTATTACTCTGACCTCCCCTGGCAAGTTGATTGGCGAAAAATCTTACGCTCCATGGCTTTTATCCTTAAAGCATATAATTTTTGACCTATTAAGATCTCGTCTCGGTGGCGCAATTGGTTAGCGCGTCTGACTGTTAATCAGGAGGTTGTGAGTTCGATCCTCACCTGGGACGACCAGATTAGTTTTCCGACTATTCTTTTTTACTTTTTGTTTCAACTTCACCGAAAGGTTTCACTGCTTGAATACACTCGGAAGAGCATTTCTGAGCTGAGCTGAGCTGACTTGCTCCCCTAGAGTCCGTCTACGGACACATTGACTTCTCGTGAGAAATGCCCAAGTTGCCATATATGAATCATGATATTACTCTGCAACTCTTGAGGTTCTCCCTGCCGTTCGTTAATCAAACATTCGATAAATATGTGTTTGTTGGCACAGCGAGATAGGCTGGATATGTTTTGTTTACTTTGGGGGAAATTCCCTCTAATCATATTGAAATACTGAATAGTGTACTGGTGATACTTCCCATGTTTGCGCTATTCGTCATGTGGGTGTGACTGAGCAACGTATAGTAGCCCCAAGAGGACCAAACAACCTGGCGTATGTTTTTTTTTCTTTCCTATAGATTAGATATATTCTAGCACAGGCCTGGAACAGCTGTCGATGTTGTTCAGTTTCAGTGGAGACGCGGCTAACATTTTGTATCTGCCAAATAAGCCTAAATACCCCAGTATATATATGTGTGGGGCCTACTACTCCTTAGCGACATCTTCTATGTATCTAGGACTCTATGCCAACCCTTCGCGTACCTATTACTAGAATAAGATATAGTATAATCCCAATTCTAAATAAGTCTGATATCCAAGAATGAATAAGAAAGGCTAGGGGCTTGACAAATTCCGAAGTGAAACAAATGCAAATCAGTATAGGAGTGTTTCCACTGTATTGACGATCCGCGGAACAACAAACACTAGCGAGCCTTTATATGTCTGAGTTGTCATTTCACTCGAGGGCATAGTGTCTGCAATCTCCTGGGTAATCTGGGCGATACAGGCAAATATCCTCTTTCAGTCCATTCCTGTTCTTTCCGGTATTTTGTCGCTTGAATTGCCCCGAGAGACCTTCGCAAAGATATAATTGGCACTGTCACTGTAGATCCCATACATTGAAACGTGTCTATGTCTTGTCTGCCTGCGCAGTTTCCCTGCCATAAACGAACAGAGCATTGACTAACAATGCTCTTTTTCCACTGTGACTGGGCTTTGATTTCGTTACAGCAATGCACCGCACCAGGTTTACCAGTAGCAGATATGAGACTTTTACCACAAAGTACCAAATCGGTTGATGCGTCCATTAATATCTAGACGAGCGATGTATTTTTCGGAATTCACTATCCAGTCCAGTGCAAGCTTCACCTCAGTATACCACACAGGTGGCGTGTCCAGGATCTCTCATGGCAGCGAAGTAGTGTATGTACGCTCGCTAGATATCTGTCCGGTTGGGGTTTTGATATGGTCCACCGCATGGACTAGTATATGCGGTACTATGTCGCGGCATCGGCTCATTCCGGGGATCGCTGTTACCCTTCACGAGTTGATAAGAATACTCTTCCGTAAAAGAAGAGTATCGGCAATAATTCTGCTAGCAGCTACGCAGAGAAGACACAGGTCTTCTTTTGTAGTATCCTAACACCTTCTGGTATGTTCACTGGCTGTATATGCGCTACAATGCGGAGGGATGTATCAGAAAAGGTGACTAAAAAGATAATATGCGAAAAGGTTGTTGTCAAAAGAACATTCATGGGATAAGTAGCCTTGTGGACTTGCTGAGCTGCCTTCTTGACCACTATGCGCTGGTCCTGGCCGTCTAGG
Organism: Aspergillus bombycis; assembly: GCF_001792695.1. Lineage (NCBI taxonomy): Eukaryota > Fungi > Ascomycota > Eurotiomycetes > Eurotiales > Aspergillaceae > Aspergillus > Aspergillus bombycis. Next base: position 13,364 of record NW_019170174.1, on the reverse strand, counting down.
ATATTCTGGGATTAGAATCGTAGATGCTGCCGGGGTTGCAGCAGTCTGGCTTTCAATTGGGTCTGAGAAGATAGATGGAGACAAAAAAAATAAAAAGGAAAGAGAAGGAAGGCCGGGCAGGGCGAATAAATAGCCCAAAGAGATCCTACCCTGGAACAGTGAACAAGTATTTTGAGATAAATTCTAAAGTCCAACATAATTCAGTGAGATATAAAAAGCTGATTGACGTAGCTTTTCTCTATATTAGATTGGTGACCTGTATTAAAGACATCATAAAGTAGAGGGGTCAATAAAATTATAGGATAGACAGCGATTAATTAGATACTTGCCCTGCGGATCTATGGCCAGTTTTCTATAAATCAATGTTTTAGTGGTTCGCATGATAAATTCTTTGGTTTCCGGTTTGCGCGCTTTTTGATGATATATCCCAGTAAAAAAAAGAATAGTTCTCTATTCCAGGATATATGCAAGCAGATCTACCTGGGTATGCAACAGTCTGGCGTTATTTCCCTTCTCTTATTGTATGTGGATCCATCGAGATATCGACAAGAGTGTTCATCTTGTACACATTCTTCCATCCATTTGGGCAGATAACTATATATGGATATTCCCGTTACGATTATGGCCACTTACAGACACGGCGGGCCTGTGGTATGTACAGGCGGAGACACTTTTCGGGATGTTCAGTCTCTGCTAAATGAAACTGTACCGTGGCTTTATCGCCTTCTCTTACATAGATCGAGGTCGAGATCACGGGCTGTGAGGAAGTTTTTGAGCTCGTTAAACGTGCCCCCTAGGCTTGCAGTCTACTACTATATATCGAGGCTCGGAGAAAAAGAAGATTTGTCCAAAATATCTTGATTCCCTACAGTTTCAATTTCGATGAAAGACTAGAATACAGGAAGGGCGACCTTAAGGTGATACTAGTCCAAAGCTTGTTCACATAAGCCAATGTTTTAATTGAAGATCTGTTTAATTACCTTGATTCGAGAAACGGTACGCCCTTTTTGAAGGGATAATATTTATAACTAGTCGAGAGGAGGTTTCATCTATGCATTACTCACAGCGAGATCACAACAAACCTTGTGCAGCAAGCGGTTTTGACTAAACATCTAATCTTGGGTGCGCATTCCGTCGTTTGGTTTTCCGTGCCAAACGGCGGCCTCCCCTGATGCGTTGACTTCGAATCTGTGACATTTGATTACCTGATGAAAACGCCCTTCGATGAAAGATGGAAGAAACAACAATAGCTGAGCTACGACGTCAACTTGAGGAAGAGAGGAGAGCTCGAGAAGAAGAGAGGAGAGTATGGGAAGAGGTAGACCGGCATGTGCAGCCCAACACACTATATAGCCTTCTCGATCGCTGCCACAATACCCTGTCTCAAGCGATTAGAGTTGAGACAGATGCGACCCTCACGACTCAGGGCGATGCGACCGACCCAGTCAACCGACTTTACCCCAAGCGCATTATCCTTTAGCTGGAATTCCCGCAACTCCAAGAGAAAATGTGGAAGAAAATCGACCGCGTGGGCACCTTCACTTCACGGCTACTCTTCCCGTGCGATACACAATAGATTATGTCGCCACGAATATACAAAACAGGGCGATATATTCGGAAGCGTCACTGCGGAATTTCGAGCGAGAAACGGTGGATAACTTTGTTGAAAAGGTCATCGAGGCGTTCCGAGACGATGAGACTCTTCGAGATGAGTTTGGCATCCAGGGTCGAGTCGCCTTCTATGACCACGCAGAAACCTTGCTGGAGAACAGCTTCGAGCAGATGAGTCTCTGGAACGCGCGGTCACCTCAATGACTGGCGAATATAAGGCGTGACACAGGCAGAGGAAGAGGGGGAAGAGCTGTGCAGAGCCAGAGAAGACCTGGCACTCTACGAAGGCGCAATCGCCGCGCCGACCAGTTCTGCGTGCATACTGTGGCTGACGAGCGAAAAAAAACCAGTATATGCAGTAGAGTTCAAAGCGCCGCACAAGGTGACAATCCCGGAACTGGTGGCGGGCCTACATGAGATGGACTTGGTCTGCGATGTCATTGATCAGGATTCAGGAAGGTGATACATTCGAGTATTATGTCACCCGCCTCGTCGCCGCTGTGGTCACTCAAATTTTGTCATATATGATCGATACTGGGGTTCAAGACGGCTTCATTTGCACGGGGGAGGCTTTGTTTTTCTCCATATTCCGAGAGATCCCACTGTTATTCAATATTACTTATGTGTCCCAAATCAAGATGTGCAGGTGAACGATGAGTGTCGTCTTCATCGGACCGCCATCGGTCAGGTGCTTGCATTCACTCTTCAAGCACTAGCCGCCGAGCCTCCATCTCAAGAATGGCATGATACAGCCCACGAGCAGCTCACTACCTAGAAAGTTAAATATCTAGATATTCTGCGGGATATCCCCGAAACTATACGCAAAGACCCACCGACCTTTAACTATCGACCGTCGCACTGGAAACGAGAGCCGAAGACACATAACACACGCTCCCGCGCTCGCTGTCAACCAGGTGCATCTCCTCCAGAGCATTCGTCGACTGAAGGCAGCGGCGGTGATGAGGGATCGCACTCACCATCCACCGCAGCAGCGGCGCGTAGCCGATCGAGTCGCACCCGGCGCAACGGACAGCAGTCACCAGGTAGGCGTGACGGATTTAAAGCTGGACGCAACTCTCAAAAAGACAGCCAGACTACACGAGCATACTGCAACATGGCCTACATACGCGGCATACTCAACCGAGATCCTCTAGATAAAGCGTGCCCCAACCTACAAAGTCATCCTGGTGGCCAGAGACATTCGATAGGTCCGGCTGAGTTCACGCGCAGCCTTCACCGTCAACTCGTACGGAATCGAAACGAAGGATTCGAACCACTACATGTGCGCGGCCGAACAGGCTACCTAGTGAAAGCGACGCTTCTGACACATGGATACACTGTGATCATTAAAGCTACCACGGCAGAGAAGCAACATCGTCTCCAAGCGGAGATGGAAAATTATAAGCACCTTAGAAATCTGCAGGGCCAACAGATTCCCGTCTGTCTTGGGGCTTTTAAGCCACGCATTGCATATTGGTACCACGGCGAATTAATGGCGCAGATGATGGTTTTGAGCTGGTCTGGAACGCGACTTCAGCATATCATCAACAATAGTAATTCCAGCTTCTTTGGCCAAGAGCGCAAGAAAGCTCTGGCTGTGCTACGGTCACATGGAATTACCCATGGTGATAGTGAGGGGCGCAATATGCTGTGGGATAAAATGAGTGGGCGTTTGGTTGTTATTGACTTGGAGGATTTGGAATGGGTGAAGCATCCCCGGGCTTTTAAACCAACCTCAGGAAACAGATGGTATGGTTCTCATGTTAGGGCGGGAGGAGCAGACAAACATTCCCATCCGGCTCGACCGCTGCATGCAAGTGATAGCCATCGACCTTTGTCTCACTGTATTAGTTGAAGCAGCTGGTGTCTACGCCGCCAGATCATGGCGGAAAGGAAGTCCTATTATCGAAATGCCATCCTGGTTATTTAGCCATATACCGCGAAGCGTGGGTCTAGACTAATTAGACTGCGTTTTATGGGAAAACCCAGCATCTACGAATGCGTTGCCGTTGCAGGCGAGCCAGCTACTTCAACGAAGTCACCGGCCCGCTCACCAATTCTTTTCGAGCTGGGTCGAGGCCCGGATGGAAGTGGAGAGAGAAAGCTTCAAGATAATTGATTAGCTGCGAACCGTGCAATACGCGAAAAGATACCTGCTTGCCCAAGTCTCGTCCCGTCGTAATCAACGAATCTGCACTTCAGATTGGACCACATCATATCCCCTCTCCTGTCGCTCGTTCAACATGACGCGGCTTTTTCAAGCCAATCATTCGACAATATTGAAATAAAGACTGCTGATTTAAACTGAGACTAAACGGTAGATAGAGGAAAAGGAGAAAAAGATAACAAAAAACATGAAAGACTGTGTACGGCCTTTGCTTTCGAACTATCGAATGCTCGCTATTACCCCAAGGGTGATGAAGACTCGCATATGTCTGGTGCAGGGGATGATCTGCCAGATCAGGTCTAGATTCCCTCGATGTGTCAAACTCTTCCAAGAATTTCTCGTTGGGCATCTGCAGCTATCTGTAGGTACTAGTCATAGTTCATTTGGTGTCCATCGTCGCTGGCCAATGCGTGCGCAATAGATGTGAGGCTTTTGATCTGATAGTGTGAGCTGATGATCTAGCCAATCGTCTAGGATTACTAAAATCGCGTCCATTGAGAGTCATGGATTCCAAGCGTCGGAGTTCAGCGTCTCCAACAAGAGGACCTTGATGAGTGTTTGCTTTTGAGAGGAAAAATTCCCAGATATCATGACGGGCCCTCTTCGTCAAGTCATCATACTTTATTTGAGATAGATTCTACTTAGAACTGCTTCTCCGAATCCAGTCGCCCGGTTCGCAGTCAAAAAAAGAATACCTTCTTTCATAAGAAAAGCGGTTTTACTTCGAATATGCCTACCAACTAGGCTTCGGAATCTGTGGCCGGTTGCAGCCAGTTCTTTACGACTCAACCATGATTCAGGTGGCAGCGAAGAGGGACGGCCCCCAGAGATTCAATCAATGGGCTTGGGCGCGGAATGAACAATTCAAAAATTGAAAAGGGAAAAACATACAACAGGAGGGATTCGCTGGTGGTCACCCACCCAACTACTAACCTCCCGGTATCGTCCGTTGGCTAACCGTGTCATCGGATACTCGGAGTTGTTGATAAGGAATATCTAATTGATGTGCTAATGTAGAGATTATTTGACGTTTTTTGGCCTCAAGAGGCTTCACAGGTCTCTGAGATACGTCTCCCAATATTAGAATAAGAATTAGGCATAGTGGTGGCAATTAAAGTCTCTGAATAGCTTCAAATTTATCGTTGAGGTGGGAATTATCGTTGGGGTGAGACCACCACGCCGAAGGGTGGGTGGGTCTGCTGACCTTAAGTGAGGCCACGGCAAGAAAATTTCCACTCCTGCGATGAAACAACGACCTTGCGAGAGCGCAGCAAACTCCGCCGTATACCTTTCAGCCATCATGGGCCTTGATGTGAATAGCTGTTCTAAGCCGCAACATAAGCCAGAAGAAGAGGGTGTTATTATTGGCTGCCGTAAATCGGAGCTCGCCCTTGTTCAAACCCGTTCGATCATATCTAAGCTGGGCCACACGCTCGACCCCTCTCCCAACTTTCAAATTGCCACAGGCAGTGTTGTTGGCGATGCCGATAAACAGACATCCTTTGCGGCCCTTTCCAAGCTGACAGGTGGCTCAGATGTTGGCAAAAGCCTATGGACAAACGACCTGGAATTGGACTTGGTGGCCGGCAAGGTCCACTGTCTGGTCCACAGTTTAAAGGATATGCCGACTACGCTGCCACCTCATTGTCTTCTGGGAGCGATCCCCGAGCGTGAGGACTGTTCGGATGCTGTTTGTATAAGGCCTGATTTGAAGTTCACATCCATCGACCAATTACCGCCTGGTTCCATAGTGGGAACCAGCTCTTCCAGGAGGAAAGCTCTAGTTCGGCGGAATTGGCCTCATTTGGAGGTTGTAGAATGTCGCGGCAACGTGTAAGTAATACGTATCTTTTTCTCTATTGTTTCTTGCTACTACACAAGGCAATCTCTGTCCGCGTAAACAGCTTGATCCTAATACAGTACCATTGTATATATTAGAGATACTCGCCTTGCTAAGCTTGACGCGCCTTCTTCTCCGTTTTCATGTATTCTCTTGGCGACCGCAGGACTGTTACGTCTGGGACTCGGTCATCGGATTACGCATCGACTTGATACTAGTATATTCCCTTACGCAGTAGGTCAGGGCGCCCTCGGGGTCGAGATTAGCACGAACCGTCCGGATATACTCGAGCTGGTCCGCCATGTCGACCATAAGCCGTCGAGATGGCGCGGGATAGCAGAGAGAGCGATGCTTCGAAGTCTCCAGGGAGGATGCTCGTCACCAATCGGCGTGCGGTCATCTCTGGAGCCTCTGAAAGAGGAAAACAGATTGACAGAGGACACACGACGAGGCCGTGATGGTAGCGGCGGCAACCTTACCTTGCAAGCCATGGTACTTCATATCGAAGGAACGTCGGAGATTGTTGCTGAGGATGCGGCTACTGTCCAGTGCGACGAAGAAGCAGAGAAACTTGGTGTCTCAGTCGCGAACATGCTTCTTCGCAAGGGGGCCCGAACCCTAATGCCAAAACAATTCTAGTTTCAACTTTTTGTCCTGGGACGCATCTAAAAAGAATTAACTAGCCTGAGATAGTGTCCTTACAAAAGCATGACTGACATGGAATTGGCTCCTTGCAGACTTTACAAAGATGTACGGTAGAACTGCTTCACTTTCAGGAGCAAAATAATCACTTCGCGGGAGCATCCTTCAATTTAGATTTCAACCAACTCTTTCTACTAGCAGCGTTTACTTTCCAATCGAAACTTCTGCCGCTTTTCCCTGCTTCGTTAATCTCCCAACCTCTGCCGCCACCTCGCTGCGAGGAAAGAATGAACATCTGTGGAGGAGGTTTAGTTGAAATTCCCATCCTACAATATTCAACGTATGTGGGAAGATATATAAACTTACAGGAAGTCCTTGGGTTCTGCAACAAGCGAGCTGGGACAAGCATTGTACGTGTCATGATGGATATCAACGGGACCCGGGGCTTGAATCTTCCAACCCAGAATGAGGCGACCGAGAATCCCGTACATGAGGCGATTGGCAAGATGGTAGCCCACACACGCTCGAGTGCCCGCCCCGTAGCCAAAATGCCTCATAGGGGGGCCGCCGGCACGGCGGGTCTGTGGCTCACTTTCCTCCTTGTCCACAAATCGTCGTGGAATGAACTTGTCGGGCTCAGGGAAGACAAGTGGATCGAAGTTAGCCGATTTGGAGTTCATATAGAACCAGGTGTTTTCTGGGATGGAAATTCCGTTGTCCAAGACCACCGGCGTGATGTTGGTTCGGGGAAAGCCCATGGGGACAACGCTGAAGTAGCGAAGGATTTCCTGCACCAGACTCTGTAGGCCGGGGACGGCTTCTTCGGCGACTACCTTCTCCCAGGCTTCTTCAAAGGAGGAGTAACGGGCTAGGATCTCGCCCCTCATATCCTCTTGAATCTCCTGCCCTTGCTTGGATGCGAGGACTGCGACACCCTGTGTCAAATTAGCAGGAATTGTGTCGAGTCCAGCCGATAGAAGAGTGATGCTGAGGGACATTAATTCCACTGATTCCATGGTCAGCATATACATACTTCCCTTGAAACTAGTGCAGAGAGCGAACAGGAAGGATTCAACCCCGTACCATTGTTAAAATCATAGTTAGGGTCCTTCATGATTTGACCGACTGAGCAAGGAGCATCGATCCCGTTGGCGATATCCGATTTGAGCTGGTCAATAAGACGATTCATGTAGATGTCTCGCCGCTCGCTATATGCCTTAGCCCCTGTTTTGGCACTGGGAATCCAACGCAGGAAAGGAAGGTAGTCTTGGAGATTATTGGTATGCGATCGGTATCGTGTAAGAGCTTCTTCGACGTCGACAATCTCTTTGAGCAAGGCGTCTCGGACGGTGGAAATTCGAGTTCCGAAACTACATGTCAGGGACTTTAAGGAAATTCCGAAAGTTATCAGCCGTTTGGTTTTCTTTCCTGGATAGTCTTCGATTCGAGAGAGCAAAACGCACAACATTGAGAACAAATTTCTTCAAGTATAGCTTTGGTTGGATTCCCTGCTCACTGTGGTGAGTATCAACAAGGATTTCGTGAAGAGCATCATTGATTTCTCTCGAGATAGCTGGCACATATCTGCAGGTTGTGGTGGTTCCCCCCGTCGTCAGATGGGGCGCTTGTAAAATATAAATAAGATGTTTATACAGAAACTCACCGGTGAACGGCAGAATTGTTGAGGGTTAATGCAGCAGCCTTACGGCGCAGTTTGCAGGACTGGTCCCATGGAGAGGTTCCAATAGTGAAGGCTTCGCTGCTCGAAATGACATTGTGGAAAGTGTGGAGAGTTGGGCGTGAAATGAGGCTCGACTGGTTTTTGATCCAAAAGTCGCAGATGCCGTCAAATGTGTTGCTGATGACCACCGGTCTTTGGCCCAATTTGACGAGAAGGTTTGGACCATAGGTCTTGGACCAACTTTGGAGCTTGCTGGAAAAGGATTGCGCTCGCTGGAGTTGCAGCAGGTTGCCAACTACCGGCCATCCTTGGACTCGCGGTATTCCTTTGATGTTATCTCGCTGATAAGCCTTTGACAGATGAAATAGTAGAGACACAACAATGAGCAACACGGCGGTTGCCTGGAAACCATCGATCAAAGCCATGGCGACCAAACTGTGTTGTCTGGGGTATGGAGGGAGAAGGGGAGATACGGCTACAGCAGCCTTCATCAGCCCCGATGCGTTTGGCAGCCCATATGTATGTCTGTATACACAGAACGAACAGGCGGTGTCTGGACTTGAGGGCTCGGAGTCTCCGATCTCCCCTACTACTGCCCGAGCTGGTGTCCGACCCCGAGCCCCCGATCCCGGACAGTTATTGGGAAGACGCATTAAGAGCATGCGCCATCTATCTCAGTTTTGCTGAATCAGTCGACTGACTGCCTGCCCAGCCTACGACGTGCATCATCAGGATTCACCCCTTCACTTCAAGCTGTGGCTAGCTTGACCAGTCAAGGCAACAAACAATGGTAGACCCCAAGATACATCGAGACGAAATTTTAGACCGTCAGGCGAATGGCCTACCAGGGAGTAAAGTTGCCAAGAGTGTCTTCCAGTTCGCGACGCCTCTTGATCTGGTGATTATTGCCATCAGCTGCATCGCCGCTGTTGTCGCAGGAGGCCTCAACCCTCTCCTTACTGCAAGTCTACCTTCACAAACCCCGTTTTTTCGGTAGTTTCTCCCACCTTGACTAATCAATCTACCTTACACAAACCACAGGTGTTATACGGTCAACTCGTTGGGTCGTTTAATGGTTTCCAGGATGGCACGATTTCCGCATCGACACTTAAGTCCGACATCTCAAGGTTTACTGTATTCTTCGTGTACCTTGCCATCGGAATGTTTGTGTCTATCTACATCACCACCGCGGGGTTCTATTACACGGGGGAACGGATCACGAAAACGTTGAGGAGGACGTATCTCAAGGCCGCCATTCGGCAGAATATCTCGTTCTTCGACACTCTGGGAGCAGGGGAAATCACGACGCGTATCACGACCGACATTACACTCATTCAAGGGATCACCGGTAATCTTTCCGTGAGCCTGACCGCGGCGGCCACTTTTATCTCGGCGCTGGTGATTACATTCGTGGTGTACTGGAAGCTGGCACTGGTGCTCTGCTCCACAGTGGTTGCCCTGACGATCTTCAGCACGGTCGGAATAGTCCTGCCCGTGCGATGGACCAAGGCATCGTTACTGTGTTACAGTACTGGTGCCAATGTGGCAGAGGAAGCGATCAGTTCAATCCGGCATGTCACTGCGTTCGGTATTCAGCAGAAGATGGTGGAGCGTTATGACAAGTACCTGCAGCGTGCGGAGCGGCCCAGCTTCAAGGCGAACTCCATCACAGCGCTCATGATGAGTGCCAGCGAGGCCGTGCCGTATTTGAGCTACGGCCTTTCCTTCTGGGCAAAGTCAGGAAAAGATTGGAAGAGAGAATAAAATCTTTGACGAAGCGCAAAAGATACCCTCCCTATTTATTTCATATGATGGAGACACTAGGATAGCTCAATGTGCGATTGAGCCTGCACTAAATCATCTAGCTCACCCAGCTCACCCGGCTCACCCATGTTCTGAACAGGATCACCCAGCTCACCCGCACTCACCCTACAGCTTAGCGTCGCTCACCCGTAAAGCAGCGAGCCCCAGAGGGCGCCACTGTCCTTTGGCCAAGCTTACACAGTTGGCTTAAGTACGGCTGAGCGGACGGGAAGCCCTGTTCTCCACACCCTATGGTCGTATGTACTAGCTTAGTCGAAGTTTGAGGTTTATATAGACACTTTGCTGATTTTCTTGTCTCAAGATTATACCGGCCCCCCCAAAGCTTTTTGCTGTCATGATCAAGGCAGCGGGGTTCAAGTTTGTAATATATTGCGCCGTCGCGTGTAAACTCTTCACCAGTGTCGGCACTTGGTAAAAACATAGCACCATGGTTTAAAAAGGGTCTATAAGAGGTCATAGGTAATATGTGCTCGCCCACGCATCCGTCGACTCAAGGCCGCCTCTTTCTCATTGGCAGAGGCTCACTTATCTTGCACCTGTGGCCCATGCCCTGCGTGAGACATGGAGAAGTTCGGGTGCCATAGCCAGGCTTTGCACAGGTCATGATAAGCAAGGTATACGGGGTGTCTCGATGATTCTGCAAGAAGAAACTTCAGGACTCTACCCAGAACAAAGCGTCCCCACCAGGGAAGGGTCTTCTTCGGGCTGTGACTCCCTTGGGTGTATATTTCCAAGATAACATTGATTGGCATATGCGAACTACTCCGTAATGTATAGTACATTGCAAGGTTCACGGCGTATTTTCCCATAAATGCGCAGGATCAAATATCTGTAAATTTTAGGCCTATATTGTGGCATAAGACAAGACCAATATGCGACTAATCGTATTGTAGGACACCAGCTGCGTATGGACACCACTATGTACTTGTCGCCTCTGGCCAACCCACACCCAAGCAGGGGTCGGGAGGTTCGTTACTCTCGGAGGGATTCATTAGATATATATCGCCCCAACAGAAGACGATGGAGCTCCTGTGCATTAGCACTAGTCATCAACAATTACCTGTTTATCGAGTGGGCACAATGGCAACCATCACCCAACCTATCACCACAGTTTCCAGTGCCCATCCTAAGTTTCTCCCTAGGGGGCCTGTTCAGGTCGAGCTGAACCTTTTCGAAGCACCCCCTCGATGGCTCTCAGCAGTTCTAGTATGCTGAGGAGCCTCCCGAGTGAGAACCAGCTGCAAACTACGGACAACCTGCATTGCAGATCTCCCTGACCGATATCCGTGGAAATGAGAGGGACTATGGTCTCGACAAGGACGCCTTTCATACCCCTTAAGGAGTCTTTTCAACAGTGCCATACTAGACGTTTCTTTTCAATGAAGAGGTCAAACGAACCTTCGACCTGGAAGTGGAGAAGCTCCTTCTGGATCAGGTAGATGGCGCCCACCAAGTCAGGTCATCATCTTTGATCATGTCATCCGGATGGAAGACGAGAACATGCATCGCAAGCACCTTTACACTGCCCATGCAGATCAAACTGCACGAGCAGGAGCAGTCCGGATACGCCTCTACGTTCCAGACCAGGCTGTAGCCCAGGAGCTCCTCCGGGGCCGCCAGTAGTGAGTTCAAGTTACTCTAAGCTTATAGATTCAAATAAATGAAACAATAATATGTGAAATGTCTCGGTGGCGCAATTGGTTAGCGCGTCTGACTGTTAATCAGGAGGTTGTGAGTTCGATCCTCACCTGGGACGTTTAATTTTTGCTCCGAACAATACCTTTGCTTGATCTGTATCCTGCTGGACAAGTTGCTGCTCTATTCTGTTTTGTATACTGGATTTGTACCCAATCTTTACGTGCCGTAGTAGGAATGACGGCTGGTCATTGAGAATGAGACTAGATGTATGTAAAATAAGTGGAACATAGCCCGATAATGGTACGATTGGAAGAATAGCAAGACGCTTGTTCGACTAAAATTTAGCATCGGTAACTGGATGGGATGGCGGTTCAATTGAGGTTAGGAGTAGTATCAAGTCGCTTTGTGTGACTGATATACTCATTAGCAAAGCCCTAACTATCCTCTATATGGCTTTTAATGAAGTCAAAGGGGATGATTGAGTTGAATGGACTCTGGGACAACCTCTTTGCAAGCCTCATTGCAGTGGGAAGGAGACCAAAAAGTATATACTGCAGTCTGCATCTGATGGTTATGCAGGATGGAAACCAGACCTCTAACTGTGGCACAGGGAAACTGAGAGATGGACGACGAGGTGGGCTCTACTATTTGAAACTTCCCAATTGTGATCCAAACATGCTAGTTATTTTAACAATAGCAGAATTTGTCGATTTATTGGATGGTGACATGCGCTAATTAAAGAATAATAGGTTGTGTGAGGATATAGACTACTAGATATCAATTAGTCTGGAAGCTGGAATCCATTTGTCTCTATTGCCTCACCCACTCCTTTCTTTGGTTTATTCTGCCCTGCTCTTTCAGTTTCAAGACTCTGTTTTCGGTTCTTCGGATTTCTCCCTCTTCTTCTATTCTTGTTTCCCTACGGTAGACTATACTGGTTTAGGGATTGAAACAATCTGGAGACAACTAATACTACACTCGAAATCGCATATACTCCCCTCTAGATATGAGTCAACTAGAGCAAATTCTTTTGGCAACTAGGGAGGCAAACAGCCTTCCCAAACGGAATAAGCCAGTGAAGTCTATAGAAACTCTATAACGTAAGATTTGGCCTAGCTGTGAAAAGTATTGATACCCGCCGTTGAGATCAGGTATGCGGACTAAGCTAGGGCAAATCCCAAGGGTTTACAAAGATATGTCTATGGTTGGATATCCTTGGGCCAGATCCACTGCTTCAAATATAAAATATGTGTCTGTTGGTATTGGAAACACTAGATTCCGGGATTTATTTTTTAATCATATACAGAATACAGTCGATACTAAATGACCCATGTACTCCGACAATGCCAAACGCCCCCAGGGCCCATCACTGCTACTAGTACTTAGAGAGAAGAGATATAGATATACTATTTCTTGAGGTACCGTGCTTTAAATATGAGTAAACGTCCCGCCAATCTTAGTGAGCATTGGGTTGTCTCGTCAACGTCGCCCTTCTGCTACTTCAACTAACCTCCTACGTGAATGAGAATACTACGGCAGATCAAGCTTCCAAATACCCATGGTTGGCGAGTCCTTAGCACCGCAATGAATTGAGATGGCTTGAGAGACCCGTCTAGCTAGCTTGCTCAGTAGACCTCGACTTGTGCATTACTGTGATCAACAATGCCCTAGCCCTCTGAAAGGCTTCAATTTAGCAAGTTATGTGTAACAAGGCAGCTTTCTGACACAGCGCAGAAACTCAGTTCACAGACACAGGAGAAACAGAGTGTTGTGGGCTTGCTTTTCTTTTATTGCAATGGTTGTGACCATTTATGAGTCCCAAAAACTAGGGTGGTGGTCTTTTCCACAGGGGATAATGTCGTGCTCTACTTTCATCCAGCATACCTGGCTTCTATGAAACGTACACGCCCATCCTACCTGAATATCTAGATAGCAAAAAGATATCACAAAGCAAAAAGGAA
>NW_019170173.1:0-48306 GCF_001792695.1 Aspergillus bombycis | reverse complement strand
ATTTTTTAAAAAAAAAAAGAAACACTTTTCAAATAATTCCTATGTGAGATACCGGCTATTTATTCCAGTTCTTCACCGCAGGGCCCCAGTGCGTTATAGAGTTGGGATATCATGTCCGTAGAAAACCTCCGACATCCCTACTTGCTCCCGGCCAAGGTCTTGAGTACTGCTATTCTTGTTCGACTACCCCTTTTTCTTTAGGTTTAAGGAAATTTCTCAGACCGTCAACCCCTCATTTTCCTCCCTATACTACGATAATTTAAGCGTTTTATCCATCCAATTCCAGGGACGGAGGCCTCGGGGTGCGACGGAAAATGCCAAATGACAGCACTGTGGCAGTGCATGTATCTAAGGACATAGTGGGTCCCACTAGACCACATTGGCGGCGGGTCAAGCTCGACAAGGCCACTAATTGTTGGCTGACATTCGTCGGCACACTTCACAGTGGGTCTATAGTGTATGGAGTAGTCGGGTGCATGTATGCACTCGGTACCCTGGACAGAGGTGACTGTGTTCGGTGCCTTTACTATTAGGTTCTTCTGGAATTTCACAAGTAATTCATGTATTGCTTGGAACATGGTAAATTTGGAAACTGATTTGTTGAGAATCAAGACATAGCTTATCTGTCCTTTTCTTTCTCTTTCTCTTTCTTTTATACATATATGACAAGTAAAAATCATTTGGAAGGGGGGAAAGAATAGCAAGGAAATACGTAGTACGCTGTATACCGTGATAAGAGTTCAAGTTGTACGGAGGAAATCCCCGTACAGGTAGACCGACTTGAAGGACCATACTTTTATATTCAAACATTTTAATATCGACGATACAATGGTCCTTCCAGAAGGGGGAACGGTCTCAGGGTGACCCGCTTTCTAGTTGTCTTCTGGTGAAGCCTTACGAGTCTCGAATGTTCATTCTTTTGTCAGATCCAACGAGTCCCCATCTGTCCAGGCACCGAACTTAGCGAGAAAATTGACCCTGGGAAGGGTAACTGGGCACCCTGCAACCTTGAATATCAAACATTTTTGTTAAGCGGGTGTAGAAACCTTGTTTTTTGAATCCCCATCCCAAGGCCAAAAGCATGTTTCTAGCCCAGCGGTAGGCATCGGGAGAATCCAATGGCGTGTGAGAATCGAATGGGGACAGAACGTTCGAAGCGACATTGTCAGTGGTAACGGCGGGTATGGGTTGAGTCCAATTGACCACAAACCATGAAAAATGAAATAAGAGCGAATGATAATGGCAAGAATCTGCCAGCACTGCCTCATTCCAAAGCATCCGTCCCCAGTAGTCCTTCCACGCTAGTCCGTGCTCACCGCTCTGGAATTGAAAAAAATAAAAAAAAAAATAAAAATTTAAACATTCCTCCAGTCCAAGGTAATCAAATTTAATAAATCATTCCTGACTCACTTCAAAGCCATGGAGGTTATTATTGGAACAAGGTGCTGTTGTGTGCCTCATGACGGGGTGAACATAGGCCAAAGAATGATATCAAAAGGCCTGACTTAGAGTTCTGCTAAGACAGACCTTAAAAAGTAAACATATGATCAACTTTGCGTTTCCCTCTTGGCCATGGCTGAAGACGGTTTACTATCTTGAAAAAAAAAAGAAAAAGAAAAAGAAAAAGTAAAAAGACAACTACAAACCCCCTTCTTCCTTGCTCCTCTCTCCCCCTTTCTCTCTCTCTCTCTCTCTCAGACAGGCAAACATGAGACAGTTTGCCTTGAGGGGACATCCTCGCTGTATTGTCTCGTGGTAGTCTCGTCTCAAGGCTCTGAAATACAAGTTAAACTTTCATAGCAGGAACAATCAATAGGATGGCTTACTGAAAAGGGAAAGTAACTACAGTACCAGTGACATTGAGTGATATTAAATATGATTTAGCAGTTCTTGGTCGATCCCATTAAACGTGGCCATCCACCAGCCCTGCCATCCCGCGCGCATTTTGAAACGATGTGGTTCTTGAGTCCAGCCATGAGGTTAATTTTTTTTTTGTTCCAGGGCCTAGGACAAGTACCATACGAAGTAACCGTGCCATGAAACCCGGATTATCTATGTAAGTATTCATACCTGCCTTACATTTCGTACAATTTTACCTTGCTGGGTACTGCCTCGGTGCTCATACGTGGTATTTTTTGAGTATTTTTTACAATTTGTGGTACTGCAACAGTCTGACAAGCGACCCAAAAGTTTAACCAGCAAAGCAAATGCAAGGTGTTCCCTAAGGGGGGAGGAACAAATTTTGTGGTTTTCTTATTCTATTTTATTTAGTTTTTCTTTCTCCCTCAAAGAAAAAAGAAAAAAGAATTCAAGATAATTATATTCACGGGTCCCCTGGCTAGCCTTAAGACCATTCTTGCGCCTCGGGTCTTTTCCTTTCCAACCGTGTAAGTATATTTCCTTTTACAATATTTTTTTCCCCCTGGTTTAATACCGCAGTCATATCGAAGAAAAAGGACACCATCTAGTTGGTCAGTCTAACCTCTTCGGGGTCCACTATGACCAAACTGCAGTAAAAGCGGAGACACAAATACCAACGTTTGTATCATTGTGAATAATGGAAGTTTGGTTATTATTATCTAGGTTTCTAGGTCTTGTCCTTCTAATCTCTGCCTTCCATACATGCGATCTTTTTCCCTTTTCCCTTAATAAGTATTATTACGACGACTACCCCGTATTTCTTCTATTCATTGGCGCGAGATTTTGAAATTCGTCCATGCTCACCTAGCTGACAAAGAAATCAAAAAAGACAAAAAAGACAAAAGAGAAAAAGAGAAACCGTCCTAGTGAGACGGACCGGAAGTTCAAGAGGCAAAAACCATCTTGAAATTACAGACGTTTTTTTCCCGCCCAAAAAGCCTTGTAGGGACCAATAAGACGGTGGTTAGCACCACCATCCTCCCAACTTTCTTACCTGTCCACCCAGACCTTCTGCCTCACCTTATACAACGGACTTTACCTGAGGCACTTCCTTGTCTGCCTCAGGCCCACCGTCGCCTTGACTGGCCCTTCTTGTCGCTTGACTTTACCTTCACTTTCCCTCCCTTCCCTTTCCTTGTTGGATTGTACAAAACCAACACGTGCTCTGCGACCGTTTCTGTTCTCTTCTGAGATCCTCCATCCCCTCCAAACTTACCGTTCGGTGACCCGGATTCTAGAAGAGGGCTGACCGTGGGGAAACAACCGATTCCCTGCATCTTGTCTAACATTTACCTTCCCTTTTCCCTTTTCTCGAGGGCATACATTGCATAACCGCTTGTCCTCCGCTGCAACTTTCTCCCGAATATATCAGCGGCTACTTAAAAACACCCCAAACCCCCTCCGAACAAGTCTTCACTATGTCTTGTGGTCCTTGCGCCGCCCTCCCTCACTAAATTGCCGCTCTCCGGCGAATTGATGGCACACGACTGGTTTCGCAAACTGGTGCGCGACTGTTGCGGAAGGCCGCTGGAACTGTGAACTACTGATTTGGCCACCTGAAAATTAAATTAAATCCTGACAACGCAACTAAACGGACTCCGAGCAAGTGGATTACTACCTACTCAGCCCTATCCTTGCTCTCGTCAAAAGTTACCCGACCACTTACCAGCTACCGCTTAGCAGACCCTAACGACTATTGCCACCAAGTCCGCAGTCTTCCTACTGCAGATTGACTCTTGCACCTCTGTTGCCTTCTCCGATTTTGTTAGCACTTCTGCAGCTTTTGCGCCGGCTCTAGAAGCAGGATCTTCTCGAGGCCTTGAGCGGGGCTATCTCTATCGTCTATCTAGTTATTGATCTTCTGCAAATCGCATTCAGCTGACAGTGAACGTCGTGCCCCTTGTATATCACCCACGATTTGGGTGAGGGTTTGCGTTTCGTTGTCTAACTCGTCTCTCCATTTCATCTTGAATTGATGAGCAATTGGGTCGTACGATGGACTTGCCGCGAATCTCGCCACCCTCGATCAATGTGCATGATTTCACTAGTGGTTCTTATCACAGCGCTACTGAACGATCCTCATATGCTATGCCTGGACAATCATACTCTTTGCCTGGGCCTATGCCAATCCCCGCCAGTTCAATGAACACATTTGCTCCGCCGCCACTTCCACCGCCGCCGCGCATCAGAGACCTAGAAGACGGTTACGATGCTGGTTGGGTGCATGCGAATTCTAAGGGTCCCAGTGCAAAACTTGCCCCCATCAATCCGAGTTCGAGTCTATTTGGGGGGCATCGCCGTTTAGAATCCGGACCTCAATCTGATCGGATGGCGCTAGATGATTTGGATGGCAGACACAGCGGCTTGCCTCTATCGAGAAGTCCGGAGGCTCATATACGGATTGAGCCTCCACCACCAGCGGATGACGGTTTCCGAAATTCAATTTCTATAAACACCAGCCCTATGTAAGTACGCTTCCTGGTTTTGCGTATTCTTAAACCGTCGTTCTTTCATTGTGTGTTTCGCCATAACTCCTTCACCTGGGCCGGTGTCACTAACATCAAAGGATAGTTTGAAAGGCGAGCAGGACTTCTCTCGACGGAGCGTGAAGGACTCGTCTGATGCATATGACCAGCATCTTCTGTCTAAAATAGGGAAACCGCTCTCTCCCCGACAGTCTCTAAGTTTGGGTTCCGAGAATAGGGGTCCTTTATCAACACTTCCCTTACCTTCGAGAAATTATGGAAGCTTACCCTCACCTGGTGGCTCTGACGGATCTACACTCGACGTGAGGTGGTCCATTGGTTCTCAGTCAGGCGGGATATCACCTGGGACCAAAGTCGGCTGGAGAGACTATATCGGTTGCCGGAGTCCAAGTGTTGAGAGCAGTGCGCCTTCTTCTGCGGTAGACTACGATAATCCTAACTATATCCGCCGTCGGGGAGGCGGAGCCACACCGCAAAACGAAGACTCGCTCAGTCTCCCGAGTCGATCGAACCGGGGAAGCTATGATCAAGGTATATTTTCAGACATCGAAGGGGATTTCTCGACGGATGAATCATTGCCACCCCGTTTATTTAATGTTCGTGAAGCAACACCGCCATACTTAGACACATCCAAGTCCGGCATGAAAAGACGAGCATCTTCTCCTCCAAGAGAGCCAATTAGCGATGATAGGCACACGCTACATGTAGCGACAAGTAATGGTGATCTTTCACAGCGAAGGACATCTGGCCATCCGTTCACGAATACTTTATCTGTCAATAGCGCTTATGCCCAGAGCCATGGGAGTATCTCAGCTGCGTCATCTTTGAGCCTTCGAACCTCCGGGTCTTACTCATCAGCAGCTCTTTCAAGCAGCGTTACGAGCGCGTCAGTGCATGAGCGGTCACCCGGGGGGCTCTCTCCAAATTCCGACCTCGAATCATTCCATGACAAGTTTCACCTCAATCCTACCTCTCCTGGCGGAGTTTCAAACCAATCGGCAATGAGAGGTGTTCCGGGCCCCAATACGCTAGAACCACCCAATTCAACTGTCGCAAGGAAAATGTCTTTGCAGACGAGTTTGAACGTACCAAAACAAGCGGGTCCCAAGATGGGTGGTTTGTTCATTTGCGACTGCTGTCCCAAGAAACCTAAGAAGTTTGACAGTCCCGAGGAACTTCGGTAAGTCTCAATAGAGTCAATTAATTTCAACAGTGATAGGACATTTTCTAACCTATGGCTCTTCAATAGCGCACATGAGATGGAGAAACAGTACTCTTGCTTGTTTTGTAACAATCGGTTCAAAAACAAAAATGAAGCTGAGCGCCACCAAAATTCGCTCCACTTGCGGCGTCATTCTTGGTCATGCGCTGCCCTACCAGGATACCAGGCTGCGTTCCATCCTTCGTCTTCTCCTTCAAGCCAAACGAATTCAGGCCCGTCACACGACACCTGTGGTTATTGTGGTGAAGAATTCCCTAATTTTCCTCAGCCTGACTGGGACCGCAGGTTCGAGCATTTGACGACAGTGCATAAATTTGGGGAGTGCAATAACGCAAAGAAATTTTATCGCGCGGACCACTTTAGACAACACTTGAAGCACAGTCATGCTGGAACCAGTGGAAAGTGGACTAACATTCTGGAGAATGCCTGTATGAAAGAGGAAGCGCCGCCTGAACCCAGAAACGCCACTAGCAATGGCGGACCAGGCCCTGCGATAGGAACAACTGCGACACTTACGTCAAATAAAATCAACGAGGTCCTCAGTGGCTGCTGACAATCATTGCGCCGGTGCTTACTACTGGGCCAAGGTTTCTGTGGAGTTACAATGCTCTGACGTGCTGTAGACGACTGCAAATTTGTGCTTCCAGGGCACGTTGCTGCATTATTCTTTGCCTCTTATCTTCCTTTTCTAAGGTTAAAATACCCCCTTTTCGTCGTCAGGATCACATTTTACCGAATCCTGCCCGTTTACTGCTACTCAGGGTAGGCGGGGTGCAATTTCTTCTAGTGCATCTTTTTCATGCATCATATGCACTCAGCTTCTGCATTCAACAAAAAATTTTCATCTGGGACAAATAGGACATGGTACAGGGCGGGATTATGGTTGATTTATAAAGCATCGGAGGGCAATCTAGCATGGAAAGGGAGAACTGTCATCATGATGTGACATGATATACTTGCTTTTCCTTCATACTATCTTTTTCATTCAGCCAACTTTTGGCGATGGGGGACATGGAGTCTTGGAGAAAATTGACTTGGGAGGTTGTGTCTGGGTCTTTTATTGCACATGGGCTGTTTTCTTTCTTCATCTCTGCCTCTCTTCATCCCTTTTTTGCCTTCTCTTCTCACCTGTTTATGGTCGTTATGATGTGGCACTTGTGGACTTTTGTACCGGGTGCTTGGTACCTCTGTAAATAGAATTCTGTATATGGTTAAAAGAAAAGGATATACAAAAACTCGACATACTACAATAGAGTGACGGTCTGGACAGGCAATAAATAGCCAGTAATAAACAAAAAGTCAAACCCATTGAATTGAATGCATCGCAACGCCAGAACAATGCATGGGAACTAATCTAAGTCGTAACTTTTTCTACCGGACAAAGTAGAACCAGAACATACAACGACCAAAAGCCAATGTTCATTAAGACAATGGGCGAAGTATAAATACACCGACCGTCTACACCAGGTAATTCAAAAAGCAAAACAGACTCCATCCCCCGTAGACTCTCATGACGCCTGTTTCGAATTTTAGAGTCCTTCCTCGATTACCCCGGCAGCCTCCTTTGCCAGTCGGAGGTCCTTGCCTACGAGTCCGATGTCTTTGAGGTAGAGGTTGAATGCAGATAGAAGATCCTTGAGGGAGCTCTTGAGGGTGTCGAGTACAAGATCCACGTCTGGGACGCGACGGGCCTCTGCTTGTGCTTCGGGCTTACTTGATGGTGGGAAGTTGACGTCTGTCCAGTGGGCGTCGAGACCTCCGTGGATAAAGGGCTCCAGGGTCCTGATGGTGCTCGTGAAGAGGCGTACGACGTCGGGCACATCGGTCTGGACTTTGCCGTATTGGTCCTCCTGCAGACTTGCGATGAGGAGGCGGGTGAGCGACTCGATGGCGTCGACGATGGGACATAAGTTTGCGTGTGGTGCGCCTAGGACAATCCCTGACAGGCGGCGGTCGTACGTTTGTCGGAAGAGTAGGCCTACTGGAGAGCGGAGGAGTTGCGCGATGAATGGGTTAAGGTTTTCTGGCTTGCAAGCTGAAGGGCCTGTGAGCATTTTGAGTTCTTGTGATGAAGCAAGAAGTTTCTGCTTTCGCTCCGGGCTCAATATGGCAGTGGATGCACGGTCGAAAACATCGCGGGCTTTTGCTCGGGCAGCAGGGGTCCAATCTGCCGATTGTCCGTAAGACTTGGCTGTTGAGCTGAAGACTTCCCCGATCATTTCCTGCCGCGAGTTTGCTTTGGGAGAGGGAGCGAAGACGTTGTCCGCTTTGAGAGGGTCTGTTAACCGTGGTAGAGTGCGGAGAACCGGTTCGGTCGGTTCGGCTTGTGCGGGCTTGGGGCCCGATGGTGGGTTCTTCTGTTCGTCAATGCGAGTAGAAATGCCCTTGATAACCTCGGTGGCAGATTTCAGGATCTGCGACCACGCTGGACCACCGTCACGATCAATATCATTGAAGATCGCCTTTCGTCGGTTAGGAAATCTCTGACTGATGAAGCATAACTCCCAGAATGCGAAAGATTTGACGGTTTCCTTCTTTGCAGTCAGCCCCGTCAATAAGCTACCGTTAGGGTCTTTCGCCTCAGCCGTCAATGGCTGACCACGCTTGAGTGGCTCCTTGCTAAGGAATGCGGAGAAGAAAAGATTGGCGGTCTGCCAGCAAAGAGCCAGGAGGCCTCCAGAGAACACTGTACGTAGCAGCAAGCCTGGGCCAATTGGGCCAATAAGGCCTGGAGGAGCCGCAGCAGACCTAGGGAAGTCCCAGAACAATTTCGCCCAGTACATGGTGAAGCTCCAGGCCGGGCGTCTTAGGAAGAAGGTATACACCACAGGGCAGACTGCGGCGACCACAGCACTTCTTGTGAAGCCGTCTTTTATAAGCCCAGGCAATGCAATTTGTATGCGCTTAGACACCGGCTCCACTGGATGGGTTCTCTGATCAGCATTGCCGGCAGCCCGTTTAGCAACGGGAATAGGTACACGGTCGAAATCGTAATACAGGTGGACAACAGATTGCACAATTGCGAGTAATAGATGGCAAGTGTAGAGGTAAATCGGCCTTTCGTTTAAGCTTGCGCGCTCGTGTGGCCTATTTTTCTTTTAGTTCACGAGGCGCCTTGATTTAGACACTGCGGGGGGGGGGGGGGGGGGGGCACATACCGGCCTCTATTAACCCACTCCAAGTGTGCTCCACTAGGAGATGACCACTTATAGATCTCACTAAACCACCATGCTGAGAAGATATACCATCCAAAAGTTTGGACGACATCGAGCGGGAAAATGTACTTTAGAGTGCCCACAGGAGAGGCAGTCGTTCGAGAGCCAATGTGTATCTGTCCAACGCGCAATACGAAAACGACGAGACTGCAAATAAAGAGCAAGATAGTACGAATTCCACACGCTCCAATTGGGAACCAAGCCCATAAAACTGGCGAAAAATAACATTGTTAACTACCGATTCGTTCAAATGCAGCATTTCCAAGAATCGGCCACTTGTAGTAAGAGGTACCTGCTACTTACAGGACGATTTATCTCCAATCAAGAACGCGATTAAGTAGCAGACAAGTAGCGCTAAAGCAGAAGCATGGACGAAGCGTCGGTGCAGCGCTGAGGTCAAGATGCGCCGATATGGGCGCGGCCGGATAGCAGCCATGATGCTAGTTCAATTGGGGGCTCCAAGATCTCTGAGGTAGAGAAGGAATGGAATTTCACAGCATGATCAGAACTGCTGCGCAGTACTATTCCTATCTGCCCGGGCTAGGAGACCAGGCGGCACTTCGACGTATGAGCTGAACGGGCAACCGAAATTCCGAACAGTGACGGCAGCATGCGACGATAAATTGAAGCTTTTTGAGAAAAGCATCAAAACACACACTAGCCACAACCCATCGGTCAGGTGATGGACCCACCAGCCACGCATCATGTGGTTGCAGCCTGGAAATCCCGGCAGAAACCCAGGTGACCGCCCGGCGATCCGCATGTTGACGTTCCATCCCGCGGCCATCCTCTTAACACTATTCCAATCCATTCATCGTCACTCTGCATCGCATCACCCACCATGTCTTTCGACCGTCTTAGCTCTCTAGAATCACAGCCTACTACTTTGCGTCGCTCCGACGATCCACAGTATCGAGATGATCCCGAGTTTTACCAACTCACCGAGAGTCTTTCAAATCAGCTATTCAACCTAACCTCGAACATCACCCGGCTATCGGACCAGATCGCACTTCTAGGGACAAGGCGAGACACAGAGCGAGTCCGTGAAAGAGTTCACAATCTTCTAGAGCAGACTCGCTCAGGATTCAAGGGAGTAGGAGAAGGTATCAAGAAGGTGCAAGCATGGGAGGATGTTAATGTATGCGAATACAGCCAGGCTCTATGCGATGCGCTACTGACATTCATTTGATAGCCTTCTCAAAAATGGACACAGCAGAAACTATCTTCAGAATTCAAGGCTACTTTAGATGAGTTCCAAACTGTCCAACGCCGGGCTTTGGAGAAGCAGCGCGCATCCGCCGTTGCTGCCCGCACCGCCGTGGAAGAAGGTGAACAACCTGCGGTTGAAGGAGCTACGCAAGAACAGCAACAGCTACTTCAGGAACAACCTCGACTTGCGAACCAGGATGAGGTGGACTTCCAGGAATCTCTGATCATTGAGCGCGAAGCAGAGATTCGCAATATCGAGCAAAGTGTTGGCGAACTCAACGAGTTGTTCCGTGATGTCGCCCACATCGTGCACGAGCAAGGAGGCCAGCTCGATATAATTAGCGAGAATGTTGAGAATGTTACAAACGACACCCGGGGAGCTAATGTGGAGCTCCGCAGTGCCAACAGACATCAAAAGAATGCCCGAAACAAGGCTTGCTGTCTGCTTGTCATCCTTGCCGTGATCCTGACTATCATTGTGCTGGCGGCTGTTATTGGATAAGTTGATTCAGTTACGCTCTAATGTTTCCACCCATCATTCCTAGTCTACTTGTACTGTTTATTATGGCGGCTTTTGTTCATGATATCCTCTTATATGCAGTTCTATGTATTGTTATGAACTATCTGTTCTCTCTCATGACTCGAATTATGACCAGCAGGCGCATGCGGAGTGAGGGAAGTGTATCTTCATTTCGTCCTTCTATCCTGATTTATTCCTTCTTCTAGAGTATCATACATAGCTTGTGTGTTATACAAAGATTATATGTCAAAGACTATTGCCCAATATGCAACCAAACTCCATATCGCCCTTATGTGCATCGCGAACGTAAATGGTGAGTCGCTTTACAAGCCTGTGAAGCGGCTGAATCTCATCCTGCAGCCTTCAAAAGTGTTCAACTTCGGTCGTACGTCCAAGTAGAAGCTCAATTTGCCGGGTCCGGCATTAGCAGCCAAACCGGCTGGTCCACCGTTGGCTCCAGACGACTTCCCTTGATAGAAATCAATGACGTACTCGACCCTCTCTCCATCGCATCTCTCTACGACCCAGTCATGGCGATCGAAAGGTAGTTGGTAGCCCATTAGGTTGTTGATACGAGCACGAGGACTGAGGAACTGGGGGTCAACGCCCAGTCCGCGGAATGAATATAGCCTCGGGCCTCCACATTTCTTGCTGCCAGGATCAGACCGAGGCGCTTGCTTCTCCCATTCTAGGATCTGTTGCCAGGCACGCTCATTGACGGCATTATGAATTGGGATAATGGATGCCACGGACGTTGCTAGTTCAGTGGGCGAAGTGCTAGAAGTCGGTGTGTTGCCTTTACGCATCAATGCTTCGAAGAATTGGCGTTCAGAAGGGTAAATCCAGTTCCCGCTCTTCTCATCATGACCTGTTTCAGATTCCGCATTTGAGGGCGTGCCGTGCGATACAGGTGCAGCATATGGGGATGGAGCTTCCGCGGCCGCCTGGGGAGACGGTTGCTTGGAGTCTTGGTCGAAAGCTCTGGGAATACTGCTCACTTCGCGGTCGCTCGACAGTGGTCGTTGTAGTTTTGCTTTTGGCTCTCCGTCTTCCGTAGGTAAAGGATGAGGAGAACCGCCTGAGGCCTTGTGTTGCTGTAGCCAAATCTCACGGGTCTTGTGATCCACCGGACATGTTGCCGCCGGTGCAGACTCAGCGGCAGGTGCAGACTGAGTACCCGTGTCAGATCCCATTATCAGATATTTTCTAATTTTCTGGAATTGATTGACAGGGTGGACGAGAAATGCCGATGACAAATCGGGTTGTTGATTACTATGGAAGAAGATTTACTTGCGGAAGGCGGAGAGAGAAATTCTGACATAGTCACCGCCTTCCAGTGGAATTGAATTTGCTCCGCATTTCTTCTCTGTTGGGAAGGCGGTCTTTCGATCCGTCATATCGATCATAGCAGATAGAACACGGCACAACTTCTGAGATTCAGCAACCCAGTAAGATTTCTCATATTAATTACGGGAAGAATTGTCAGAAGTGCCAATTGATCAGCGACAGGGACAAACATATCCTTGCTACACAAGAGACACAGTCGAACCGGTCGTAGGGCTATTTGCGACTAAGATATATACTAGATTACTAGTACGGTATAGATCATGTTGGACCGGGTCCCGCCTTACCCAAACTGGGATAGTGCGTGTCCGTGGAGAGTTGACGATAAATGATATTTCCCAACAGGGAAATCCGTTGCCCCTCAATTCTCCAGCGCCCTCCCTCGCCTTTACCAACCTCTTCTTCTCCCGACGTGCCTCTTCTTCCTGTATTGTCCGACAAGTAACACCTCCTAGTCTAACAGTATGGCTGCTTCATCTGACAGTGCGGTCTTTCGGGCCACCACCACAGCCCCGGTCAACATCGCTGTTATCAAGTTTGTCGTCCATACCCCTGAGCATCACAATTGTCACTAGGCTACCTTCATACTTACCATGACTTTGAAGATACTGGGGTAAAAGAGACGCCACTCTGAACCTACCTACGAACTCCTCCCTCTCCGTAACACTCTCGCAGCGTTCTTTGCGCACCCTCACCACTGCCTCATGCTCGGCCAAGTACCCAACTGCCGACGAGCTCACCCTCAACGGCAAACCTCAGGACATCCAGTCCTCCAAGCGCACCCTTGCTTGCCTTTCGAATCTGCGTTCTCTTCGCCAGGAACTTGAAGCTGCTGACTCTTCTCTGCCGAAACTGTCTACTCTCCCGCTGCGGATCGTCTCCGAGAACAACTTCCCCACCGCCGCTGGTCTCGCCAGTTCCGCTGCCGGCTTCGCAGCGCTCGTCCGTGCCGTCGCGGACCTTTATCAGCTTCCTCAGTCCCCTCGTGACCTCAGCCGCATCGCTCGTCAGGGATCTGGGTCCGCCTGTCGGTCTCTGATGGGCGGATATGTGGCCTGGCGCGCCGGAACTCTTGTCGATGGTAGCGACAGCTTGGCTGAGGAGGTCGCTCCTGAATCGCACTGGCCTGAGATGCGGGCGCTGATCCTGGTCGTCAGCGCTGAGAAGAAGGATGTCCCCAGCACGGAGGGCATGCAAACCACCGTCGCTACTTCCAATCTCTTCGCGACTCGCGCGGAATCTGTTGTACCCGAGCGGATGGCGGCTATTGAGACTGCCATTCAGAACCGGGATTTCCCTGCCTTCGCAGAGATCACTATGCGGGATTCCAATGGCTTCCACGCTACCTGTCTTGACTCCTGGCCTCCCATCTTCTACATGAACGATGTCTCCCGCGCCGCCGTTAGGCTCGTCCACGATATCAACCGTGTCGTCGGTCGTACTGTTTGTGCTTACACTTTTGATGCTGGTCCGAATGCCGTCATCTACTACCTCGAGAAGGATTCTGAACTCGTCGCCGGTACCGTCAAGGCTATCCTGGGTGCCAGCAGTGAGGGCTGGGAGGGTCCCTTCTACGAGCCTATCAAGAGCCTCACCACTCCGGGTGTGGCATTGGATAAGGTGGACTCTAGGGCTGTCGATGTGCTCAGGGATGGTGTCAGCCGTGTGATCTTGACCGGCGTCGGTGAAGGGCCCGTCAGTGCCAACGACCACCTCGTCAGTGAGACGGGTGACATTCTCTCCAACTAGAAAGAAGATATAAAACACAGCTACTCTAGCGTTGTCGGGCAGAGTTATGAAACATTTCTAATTTAAAAATAATCTTAGCGGAATCTGCTTCACAGAAAATGCCCTATACGCGAATTATGTCAGAAGCAGAGTACATATCATAGGTCTACAATTAATAATGGTCATAGCTTTCCTTTATATTTTTTATTAATCAACATTTCTAATATTCCAACTTTTTTGAGACTCTGTTTTAGAACGAAAACTCGTGGTTTGTACTCGGTCATTTCCTTCGCCGTCAAGGCTTCAGTTCAGCAACGCTGACTGCTTCAGCTCCTTGACCGCCGGTGCTTCTCGAACAGCTAGGGTAGCCGTAATGCTGTCCGCGAAAGCACGCTGACCACCCTTGAGTGAAACCTCTTCAGCGGTATTCGCATTAGTCTCAGCCTCCGGGCCGTCGGTCTGGTCACCTAATGGCGGAGCGACGGCACCGAATACTTCCACTCGAGAGTCAGTACACAACTTGAGCACCTCCTGCATAGCCTTTTCAACAGCAACGGCACGCTCGCGCATGCCCCGTCGGAGCAGTGCATTGACAAGAGTCTCGACCTCAGACACTGTCGAGTTGACTCTTTCGATAAGCCGCCGTACACTGTTCACCAGGTACTCTTCCTCATACACGGTTCCCTTTTTACCACTAGCACGTTTACGCTCTTCCTTTCGACGGGTCTTGGAAGTCTGTCTCGACATATTCGTCTTGCCAGTCTTGCCAGTCTTTCCGGTGTATCTGGTGAACATACTGCGACCAGCAAGAGTAGAAGCATCTGTAGGTGCAAGAGAGACGTTATCTGGGATATCGACCCCCATCTCTCCTCCCATCGTGGGGTCACCTCCGAAATAGGCCAGCGGGTCGGTGGCACGACGAACGCGCAGTTCCCCGATACGTGGTACTTGGGCGTTCAGCTGAGACCTGAAGTCGGCAAGAAGGTCGGTCATGGAGCCCATGGCGTCTGCCAGACCTGTGTCTACGATTTCCGGGACGAGGTTTTGCTTGCCGTGCAGTGCGAGGAGGCGTGTTGCGTCGGCGAAGCGAGAGCCGCGGCACAGGAGACGGGCGGCCAGCGGGATGTCGTGGAGGTGTTCAGCATGGACGTGTGCGGCGGAGACGTAGTCTTTGTTCTCGTCTGTCAGGGTGGTGGCTAATTCGAGTGCGTGCGCTTGGAGCTTTTCCTCTGATAACGGGACCATCATTGCGCAGTACAGGGATTCACGCCAGAGATGGACCCGCTGGTAGCATTGGTAGGCGTCAGAATATAGGGAAAGGGATTCGTAAGCTGAGATTGGTTAGCAACTGATACATTGTATTGTGGATAAAGAAATATGTGTGGAAATACGTACCGATGGCTGCTTCTTTGTATTTGGACTGATCGTAGAGGTAGTCGGCGTGGAGATTGGTCATGTCGCGTAGTTGCTCTTGCTGGTATTTGTAGAGATCGATGGCATCCTTATAGAGAACATGTTTGATAGCGTATGCCCTTAGTTCGTCATTAGCGTTAAGCGCATGCAGATGCTGCAGAGCCTTGGCCCATCGTCCAAGATAGTTATCAATTTCGAACTGTCGTCGAAGCTCAGGCAACTGCTGTAGCTTGCGCAAGAATGGGAGGTATTCTCGAGGATCCTGAATGGCTTTAGAATGACATTCTAGCGGGTTTGCTAGCGTTACTTACACGCTGGGCTTGCTGGGCAACAAGCAATGTGAGCTCAAGGTCGTAAAGGCCCAACGCAGTGTCGTATAAACGGTGGGCATCGGACAAGAAGCACATATGTTCGACTGCGTCTTCTGCTTGTTCGGAGCTTTGATCTATTGTAAAGTGAGTGGCTGGTCAAGTATGATGGTAGGATCTAGACTCACCTCTCAGGCGTGCAACCAGCTGAAGGCCAGCCTCGAGGTCTGGTGGCGATTTGACAACATGTGCCGTGACGAGATTATGCAGATTGGTATCGATCCTCTTTTCCAAAGTAGCCAAGAAAGCATCGCAAATCCGATTAACCTTACCATCCTTGGCTGGGGCCTTAGTGGCAAGTACCACATTGTCGTCCGCCTTAGATGTCTTCAGTGTATCTTTGTACAGAGTCTCAGAGACATCCTCCTCACTGTATATGGTTAAAAAGGGAACCCTCTACGAGAGAACCTACATATCGGACGTACCTTAGACGGGACAAGAACTCGTCGATGAAGTCAACCCTTTTCACTTGGTCAATGAATAACGGAACACTTTCCATGAACTGTTCTGGGGCGTAGTCATGAATGATGTTCATATCTACCATTTGGCTGCGACAGGTAAGGAAAGCCGAGCGGTAGTTCTTGCGGTCAATAAAGGACCTGATGCCTGCTAGGACAAGAGCACGGGGGTATGTGGTCTCAATATTTCCACGAGGTGCCTGCAACACAACGGCAAACATACTAGGTATTACCGACACCAAGCGCGAACCACGCTCAATGCTTCTGCAACGCTCGTCGGCCTCTGGCGTATCTGGAGGGACCTCCATATCTGCCAAATTTTTAGTCATGCTGCGGCCGGAAGTAGTCTTGGAAGCACCCACCTTCTGCCCTAGTCAAGTGAACGAATTTCAGGAGATGCTGAGAAGTAGTGAATAAGACGTGGGATTGGGTCACGAGGAATGAGGTGCAGTTCTTCGCAAGCAAAGTCTTATTCGCATACAGAGCACCGGTCTTTGTCATGGAGATCAAAAGATGCTTCGAAAATTAGCATGCGCAAGAGATAAGTGGGGACCTAGGGTCCAAGAAAGCATTACCTCGTCTTCTGATAACTGGGCGGCCTTGGCCCAATAGGCGTCGACAGAAGGACTCTGCGTGTACGGGGCTGCTACAAATTCATCTGTAGACGGTATAGAAATCGTGGAGTAGGTAATTGGTTGCCCATATTGGCTGATATGAGATATCCAAAGTGCTTCATGGCTGAGAGATGGGAATACCGAAACCAATTGTTCCGATTCGGCCGCCTGGTACGCGATCTTCGTTGTTCTAGTTTCCAAAGTCGTTCGCTCGATATTGGCATTATTCGGTCCACTGCTCTTGAGAATATAAACCTCATTCTCATTGATAAAAGCGATTTGCCGAGGTCTGCTGCCAGAAGCATCAGATAATGGATAGCTCGACTCAAGAATAGGCGCAGTCACTGGGCGAGTCTTGAGGGACCACATGAAAATAGAGAAACAATCCTTCATCAGGACAGCAATACGAGTGCCCGACTTGCTAAATGCGACGTCAATGACGTTCGAGTCCAATGCCAATTCATTGTGGGCCATAGGTGGCGGGACACCCGCAAGCCTCAGCGGAGTCAACTTGAGAGTTTCTTTGCTTGGTTAGAGGCGTATCACATATGCTTTGGAAGCAACTGAAACTTACTTCCATCAATAACGGCAACAGCTCCAACATCATTTGGCACAAGAGTCGAGCCATGATCGACGTCAAACACAAACTCCGCGTCCAATATCGACTCTGCGATGCAGTCAGTACATATTCCTTAATCAATATCCGGTATAGAGAAAGTACCCGAAGCGCCTGCAACAAAGCGCAGTGTCTTCTCTTGATGCCACTTGAAGGCAAAAGGGTTTGGGGAACTGGGATTCACGGCCACAGGAACCTCCTGCTTTAAGTAGTAATGATAGTTACCCATTGTCCAGAGCTGGACCCTGTCTTTGAATTGAACAGCGAGGACCGTCGAATCGATATTCCAGGTTAAGTGGATATCCGACGCCCACGAGGACCTTTCTTTCTCGGTGAGGCGAAGTGTGAACTCTCCATGACGCAAGCCGTTTCTTTCGAAGAACACAACATCGACTCGATCGTCACGTCGTTGGATACCGGCGATAAGGTTACCATAAGGCCTCCAACTCAGGGCCCCTTCCAGTCCATCCACTGGCTCACTCACACTGTCTAAGGTTCCCTCTCTGGAATACACGCGGATTGCGCGGCGAGTGCCCTCTTCGATGCTGTTTACCGCAACATAGGCACCATCTCCTCGCCAGGTAATGGTCGTCCTCCCGTCATCGTTGCTGCCCAGCGTTCCTTCGTCTACCTTTTCAGGGACTGTAGGGTCACGAAGAGCCTTGGCTCGCTTTCCTTGAAACTGTGTTTCCTTCTTTCCCCAGCCAACGGAGACATGTTGAGACGCCTTCAGGTCCTCTGGGGTGAAGGTGATTTCAGCCACATTCTCGAATTCCCTGGTCATGTACAAGAATGTGTTAGCTCTTGTGGTTAGAGCCAGCAGTTCCTCGTCTGGAGACCAGGTGGCAGCAGTGATGCCAACGTCGACGGAACCCAGAATCTCAATCTTGTCCTCTCCAGGGAGAGGTTCTTCACGGACAATGACAATATCACCCCCTTCAAGTACTAGACAGGCACTAAGGCTGTCCGCAAAGTAATGGAGAGAGAGAACCCGGTCACAGGGTAGGTCTGGCAGAGGGCAAGGTGCATCCCACGAGGCGATGCACTCAAATACATCTGCGCCTACGGGCTCGGAGAAATAGGCGTCTTGACGCTTTCTCCTAAGTTCAATAACTGGATTGGTCTCTGTAGGACCGAAGGTGCAAATTACTGCATCCGACGCAGTGTCCCAAGCAGTGGCTGTTAATGGCAGCTCACTCTGAAGCTGCACCTCGGCGAGGCGAACATTTTTCAAGTTGCGCATATCTGATAAGTTTAATTGTAGTCTTTTTTTACCCCGCGGCCATGAATCAATGAAAGCTCCGGGATATAAGAAAAAGAAATGTAGAAGGGGATTAAGGCAGAATAAAAAGGAAAAAAGAAAAAAGAAATTAAAGCTAGATCAAGAATGAATCTTCCATCTAGCAGTTCGGCAAAGAAGTATAAATGATGTTCCTACAAGTTGCGGAGCTTTGCAAACATATCGGATGCGGACCAAAAGATTTTAATTTTCTCTGCAGACAAAAAATCGACCAATGACTTCATCCATATTCTAATATGGAATCAGCCCATTTTGACCTAAATTCACTACAACCACAACTACGAGATCAAAAGCATACTAGAATGCAGCTTATTATTGAATACACCAGAAATCAGAGCTTAATAATCGATTCTCTAGCTTTATACACAAATTCCGAATACTTCCAGTGTAGGGTACATTTTCGACCAATTCCCAGTGCCCAACGATCCCATGGCGCGGGAAATGTATACATTGCGAAAACCCGCTTAGCGAGTCTTGTAGGTCTGCCAGACTGTAGAGAAGATCTTGTTAGATATTCGATCAAAACCGTAGGCAAATCGATGAATAACATACCAGCAATGGCAAAGGGAGCACCGAAACCGGTGACTAAACGTTACAAGTCAGCAACGCAGAACAATTACAACTCCTAGAGATCAATCGAGAATCACTCACTCATGAAAGCCCAGTACCTGAAGAAGAAGAACTTGGTAAGAGGGTTGAAGGGGATGTTCGAGCGAGGACCCTCAGCATAGTGGAACGGGCTGCCGAGCTGGGCGCGGGTGGTGGAAAAGCCACGGCGGGCGACGAAAGAGGTGGCCATTCTGGCCCGGAGAGCGGTAGCGGCGTTCATCTTGGGTCGTGTTAGATGCAATTGGGAAGATATATATCATCAGCCAGCAGTTGACCTACCTTGAGGAAAGCAGCAGAGCACGGATGGTCAAGGCAATCTACTCTTCTTGTAACTGGCGGGAAGAGTAGGAGTGGTGGAATGACAATCGGCGGCCCGGATACCGGGTCACGTGTACAGTGTTCCGAACGGCAAGTTTCTCCGGTGGAAAGACCATTAGCAGGGGCCCTGGCCAATCACATGCCGCCCAGCTCAAAAGGAACATTGAAATTTCTCAGTGAATCGGCGAGTGCGACACAGTGCGACGAGCACTTCAACCATCCGGTCGTTGTCCGTCCTTGCTCCCTGCGGCCGACCTTGAACGTTCGACCGACCATGGATGAACTTTTCGATGTTTTTGAGGACCAGCCCCAGGCTGTCAAGCCCTCTGACGGAGCTCCCAAACGTTCCAAGAAAGACAAGAGCAAGAAACGTCAGGTCAATGGTGATGTGAAGGCAAGCGATGCCACCGTAGAGGCAAAGGAACCCGTCGCCGTCGCCGATACCCCCGTCGAAGAAACTTCCGAGCCAGAGGAGGTCGACGCGCCTACGACAGACAACAATGAACAACCAGATGCGAAACGGCCGCGACTCGAGAAGGAACCGGAGCCCGTGGTAGCCGACTTGTTCGAGACTGCGCAAGAGCGTGAAGTCGCAGGATCTGCAGGACTTCAAGCCGCCAATGATTCAGCATCCGTTGTATTATCACACCAAATTCGTCACCAGGTCGCGATTCCACCGAACTATCCATATGTACCCATTTCCGAGCATAAAGCTCCCGAGAACCCGGCGCGAGTGTGGCCGTTCACCCTCGATCCGTTCCAGCAGGTTTCCATCGCATCGATTCAAAGAGAGGAAAGTGTACTTGTTTCAGCCCATACTAGTGCCGGAAAGACCGTCGTCGCCGAATATGCTATTGCCCAAAGCTTGAAGAACAACCAGAGAGTTATTTATACAAGTCCAATCAAGGCCCTTAGCAACCAGAAATACCGAGAATTTGCGGCGGAGTTTGGAGATGTTGGTCTAATGACGGGTGATGTTACCATTAACCCGACAGCCACTTGTTTGGTCATGACAACGGAGGTAGGTTTCCTCACCCTCGTTCTGGGCTTTGTATTCTTAACATAGTTTTAGATTTTACGGTCTATGCTCTACCGTGGCTCTGAGATCATGCGTGAGGTCGCGTGGGTGGTCTTCGATGAAATCCATTATATGCGTGATGCGAGTAAGTCTCTTCGGGTGTGACGCTGGGATTCATCTCGTTAACTGGGGATATAGCCCGAGGTGTGGTTTGGGAGGAAACCATCATTCTGCTTCCAGATAAGGTTCGATATGTGTTCTTGTCCGCCACAATCCCCAACGCCATGCAATTCGCCGAATGGATCGTCAAGATGCACAACCAACCTTGCCACGTTGTTTACACCGATTACAGACCGACACCCTTACAGCATTATTTCTTCCCTGCTGGTGCCGAAGGAATCCACCTGGTTGTGGATGAGAAAGGCGTTTTCCGTGAGGAAAACTTCCAGAAGGCTATGAGTACTATTGCGGACAAAAAGGGCGATGACCCAGCGGATGCCATGGCCAAGAGGAAAGGAAAGGGCAAAGATAGGAAGTTGAACAAAGGTGGAAATAAGGGTCCAAGCGACATCTTCAAGATTGTCAAGATGATCATGATCAAAAATTATAATCCTGTGATCGTCTTCAGTTTCAGCAAGCGTGAATGCGAGTCAGGTGCTCTGCAGATGAGCAACCTGGCCTTTAACGACGACTCTGAAAAGGAAATGGTTTCCAAGGTTTTTAACAGCGCGATTGAGATGCTCTCAGAGGAGGACAGAAATCTCCCCCAGATTCAAAACATTCTACCTCTCTTGCGCAGAGGTATCGGTGTCCACCACTCTGGTCTTCTTCCAATCCTGAAGGAGACCATTGAAATTCTCTTCCAAGAAGGTCTCATCAAGGTTCTTTTCGCTACTGAAACATTCTCTATCGGTCTCAACATGCCTGCGAAAACCGTTGTCTTCACAAGCGTTCGCAAGTTCGACGGATTCAGTCAGCGTTGGGTCACCCCATCAGAATTTATTCAGATGTCCGGTCGTGCTGGTCGAAGAGGTCTCGATGACCGAGGTATTGTAATTATGATGGTTGGTGAAGAGATGGATCCTGCTGTAGCGAAGGAGATCGTCCGTGGTGAACAAGACCGACTGAATTCGGCGTTCCATCTGGGCTACAACATGATTCTGAACCTCATGCGTGTAGAGGGTATCTCACCTGAATTCATGTTGGAAAGATGTTTCTACCAGTTTCAAAATACTTCCGGCGTTGCCACCCTTGAAAAAGGTACGTGTATATCCATGTGTTGATACTATCTCATCTTGCTAACTTGCGTACAGAGCTTGCTGAGCTGGAGGAGAAGAGGGCCAACATGACTATTTCTGACGAAGGAACCATTCGTGATTACTACGATCTGAGGAAACAAATTCGCCAATTCACCGATGACATGCAGGCAGTTATAAGCCATCCCAATTACAGCCTTCCCTTTATTCAGCCTGGACGCTTGATCAGCATCAAGCACAAGGATGTAGATTTCGGATGGGGTGTCGTTGTCAACTACAAACAACGCAAGACCCCGAAGAATTCGGCTGAAGAACCTACACCGTACCATAAATATGTTGTTGACGTTCTACTGAGAATCGCCGACGGGCCGTCGGTCGGCACTAAGACCTTTGAAGATCTACCGTCCGGCGTCAGGCCGCCGAAGGAGGGCGAAAACTCCCGCATGGAGGTGGTACCAGTAGTCCTCAGCTGTGTCCAATCCATCTCTCACATTCGAATTTTCCTCCCGAAGGATCTACGCTCGGCAGATTCAAAGAATGGGGTACAGAAGGCTCTGGATGAAGTGCAAAAACGCTTCCCAGATGGCATCGCTGTGCTTGATCCGATTGAAAATATGAACATCAAGGATGATGGCTTCAAGAAGTTGCTCAGGGTAAGATAAGCCTCGTTGTGAATGGGTGTCGAAGGTGTGCTAACGCAGACTGCAGAAAATTGAAGTGCTCGAATCTCGTCTCCTCTCTAACCCATTGCACAATTCGCCACGTCTGCCGGAGCTTTATGAACAGTACTCAGATAAGGTTGAAACTGGATCCAAGATCAAGGCCACCAAAAAGAAGATCTCGGAGGCTATGTCGATCATGCAGCTTGACGAGCTCAAGTGCCGCAAGCGAGTGCTTCGTCGGTTTGGATTCATCAATGAAGCCGAGGTCGTGCAGTTGAAAGCCCGTGTGGCCTGTGAAATTAGCACGGGTGACGAGTTGATGCTCAGCGAGTTACTTTTCAATGGTTTTTTCAACAATCTTACGCCTGAACAAGTCGCTTCGGTGCTGAGTGTGTTCGTTTTCGAAGAGAAGTCCAAGGAGACCCCTGCCCTAACACGGGACGAGTTGGCGAAGCCCCTCAAGGAAATCCAGGCGCAAGCCCGAGTCGTTGCCAAGGTTTCTCAGGAGTCAAAGCTCGCCGTCAATGAAGAGGAGTATGTGCAGAGCTTCCATTGGGAGTTGATGGAGGTTATATATGACTGGGCGAATGGCAAGTCCTTCGCTGATATCTGGTGAGTCCCCATTTGCCACCGTTTAGTTCGAAGTGTGACAAGACGCTAATGATTCCTTTCTTTCATCACATCAGTAAAATGACGGATGTGTACGAAGGCAGTTTGATCCGAGTCTTCCGCCGATTGGAAGAATGTTTACGACAGATGGCACAGGCCGCCAAGGTCATGGGGAGCGAGGAACTTGAGAGTAAATTTGAGACCGCCTTAACCAAGGTCCGCAGGGACATTGTTGCCGCCCAGTCCTTGTATCTATAGACGTACGACTCCTACTACTACTACAACTACCACCTTACTTCTATTACAGCGATATTACTTTCATCCCAACCATCGTGTTTCCACTCGTGTCTGGCAAATTGTCATGATGAGTGGTGGTGGTGGCATTTCCCTGGCGTCGGAGGGCTCGAAAAACAGGGTATCATCGTTTGGTTTGCTTTCCGTGTAATTACTTTACCATATGTTTATGGCGAAATGAAATAAAAATTAAAATTTATGAAAAAATTTTGCGTATACTTCCCACCCCCCCTCAAACTTTGTATTATTATGATGATTGATGATGGTAACGATGATCATGGCAAGGGGGCCCAGAGCAACGGAAATCAGTCTAAAACAAAACAAAGATTCGAGTCACTGTTTGAGTTTTTATGAACCTTCAAGACTGAAGTTGAGGCCAAAAAATATAAATATATTAAGAGAAAAAAAAAGAATGTAAGGAAAGAAAATGACGATAAGGAGTAATGTCGTAGTCATCATGGACGTTCGACCTGCGCAAAAGGCGTGCGTTGCCTCCCGCAACCGCCTTTTCCAGTCCACCGCTTCTCTTCTTTCTCTCTTCCCCACCAATTCCATCTTCTCTCCCTCACTCCTTCAGTTTCTCTTCCTGTATTTTTTGTCTTTCCCTTGCATTATCTCTTCCCTCAGCACCTTCTCCTCGTGCCCTGTAGCTGACTGCTTATAATACCCCATATCACCGTCGTTCAGTCAGCGTCAGGTTTCTTCCATCTCTCCGCCCACCAGCTGTCCGTGGTCATCATGAACAGCTTGGTGGCTACACCACCTGTGCCTCCACACTTTTACGAATATTCCCGTCTCTCCTCCCCTCGTCCAAGTAGGAAACCCCCCTTACATTGATAACTGATGGTCGAGATAACGAATATGCTGATGAATATCCTCCAGTGTCTACACCAACATACACCCCTAATAGCCGCAAGCGGAAAGCCGACGACGATGGTAACGATCATGACGGACGAATGTCTGCCTCCCCGACGAGCTCGCCAGCCTTCACACCGAGGTCTCTTCCAAGTCGAAATCTGAAACGGGCCCGCCCGAATGTCAGCGGTCGACCCCTGTCGCTTCCTCGTTTGCTCGAAACCTTAGATACAGATGCTCTCCGAGGGGTCCTTCGATCGATGTGTGAACGCCATCCGGGACTAGTTGATGAAGTTGTCCATACTGCCCCTCGCCCGAGTGTGTCTTCCGCTCTTCAGGTGCTTCGAAATTACCAATCTACTCTCCAATCCTCCTTCCCCTTGGGTGGCAACCCGGCATCCGACTACGCTTATAACCGGGTTCGACAACCTCTATCCAATCTTCTAGATGCCTTGAGCGACTTCACACCACACTTCTTACCACCGAACGAAACCCAACCTTCTTTATCTCTAAATTACCTAGATGGCGCCACCGAAATCATTCACGTATTACCACGATGGCACACCCCCCAAAACAACATAGAGCGGGACTCTGCATACGATGAAATCTGCAAGGCCTGGATCCTTGTGATCCGGGAGGCTGCCAAACGTGGCGGAGGCATTCAGTTACAGTATGGTGGCTGGGATCAGAAGTTGACGAAGCACAACCAAAACTCCGGTGGTAAGCTGCAGGCGGCCGTCAACGAGCTTGGAGCCAGTTTAGGATGGATGCACGGACCTGAAACCCAAAGCCATGCAAGCCCAGGTGGTAATGACTTTGGGTCCATCCGGGAGCAGCTGCTGTCCGGCACATACGGACTAGGAACTCCAGTTAAAGTTGGGCCATGGTAAACCCACCAGCTTCTACGACCTATTTATACCCTACGATTATCCTAGAGACACCCATATCTTCTCGTCTTCGATATCCCCAGAACTACTGTCTAAATCCTCGACCGTGCACATCTACGTATGATACGATCACGATACCAACTGCATGAACTAGAGAGTTGAGGGTCAACTTGGCGTTTACAGTGTGCAAAGAGACATTCTTCTTTTTTTTTTTTGCCCTCTCATTTTCATCTTGTGCCAGTCAGAGTCCATCTGTATGTTGCCTTTCCTTAGATTATTAGCCCGTGACCCAGGTTTCACTTTATCATCACCATGTCATTGTGTCATCAAGATTAAGCATGGTTTTCTATCCTTTCTTGTTTCATTTCCTTTGGTTTTCTTTCTTATTCTACTACGATCGACATTTCGGACGTTTCTTGAACTTTCTACCGAACTATATTCATTAGGTTTCTATCTTACCTACCGTTTTACCTGACTTGTATACCCTTTCATATTTTTCTTTATTCTATTGGAATGTGACTTGTGTTTTGTTCTCTTTACATCTTGGGAGGACTCATTTATATACTGGAATTTTCGGTCACCGGGTCAGGTTACGTGTCAAGTAAAGGACAAAAAGAAAAAAGAGAAAAAAAATATTCTGATTTGTGTCACTGTTCTATGGACAGTGCACGCAAGATGGATTGAACAACTCAGAGGACCCATCAGCCCCGTTACGTGGGCATCTGCGCAATTTCCTCGGGGGTAGTGGAGCGAGTGGGTTGAACCCGTGGAACCAGTATCAGAATTGGTGACAGGGGTCTGTTGGGCAGAATCAACTCGGTGAGGAAGAAGGCCAGTATTGTTGGAAAACAGACTTTATGTCTACCAAAGAGGACGTATTGTTTAACAGATATGTAAAAGATGGAGTAGAGAGTTGTGAAGTGACGTTTAGAACAGTGTTATATTAAATATCATATGCGTTACAATACATAACGAGGAAATATTCGTATAGTCATCATATTCATGTCTTAGGTTGAACAATTATATATCTCAAAAAGCAACCCACAATCTGACATTCTATACGCCCCCCCATACTTTACTCAAGTAATAAAACAATACTCATAACAGCGCACGCTTCATCACACCAAATAGCCACCATGCATCTTCCCAGCCCCCATGGTCGCCTGGTTTTTCTGTCACCGGGGGGGCCTCAGAATCGCCAATGGTCGACGCACCATCAGTTCTATCAGTCCGTCCTGATATGGATACCTGGTCGTCTTCATCAGCGACACTAGGCTCTGCCCACTCAACATTCTTGGGAGCCTGGTCAACAGGCCCGTTGGAATAAGACAGTGGCCAGTCGTCAACACCAAATACTGTCCATTCCACCATGCGATCAAACCAGCTGCCCAACCCAAAACCGCGCTCTCGGGTCAAGCGCTGCATCTCCTGTTCATCGATATCATCTTCCGAGTCAGAGTACTCGTCAGATTCAGAGGTATATTCCTCTTGTTGAATGATCGCCATCTCCGCACGGATACGCTCGTCCACAAAATCCGGGACGAAATGCCGCACATCAAGCGCAGGACTCTCTAGACTTCCACTGTCACCCTGCCTAGTAGAAGTCATCTCGAGGCCGGTCATGGTAAGGTCAGGCCGACTGCCCCTTCGACTGACAACGCGCGACCGAGAGGCCGCCGGGGTTGACCGCCCGGACCTGGATTTCCTAGTCACTTTGCTAAAGTGACCAGGGGACTCCACGTCGTAGTTAGCTTCATCAACTAGACTAGTCGAGCTCTCTCGCTTCGCGAGCCAACTTTGACCCTTCTCTTCTCGGGTCGACGAAGCTAGTGCGATCCCAGCGCGGAGCACCCACTCTGCATCACGACGACCAGCTGAGTCTGACGGCTGATGGCGAGATGAATGTCGCTTTGTCTTCGGCGCTTGGTGGTGAAATGGTTGAGTATCATCTTGACCTTGGAGGTTGGTATCGCTCAAGTGTGCGCGGGTCGAGCTTTTACTCCGCTGGTGATGTCTAGCCTGGACCCGCTGCGGGAGTGAGACAGGAGACCTGGGGTACCGGGAACGGAGTAACTAGAGAGATACGAAGTCTTTGTGGGGATATCATGGGCGCTGTAGTAGGACTCAGCATCTTCAGCTCTTGGGGTAAAGTAATCCTGGTGCTCGACATCGTCATCAATAGGGAATCGAGATGTCAATGGAGCCAGAGAAGCATGATTTAGTGAGGGATAAGAGCGGCGCGAGCGAAAGCCGCCCCCGGAGTGCGAAAGCTGCTGTGGAGTCATTAGAATGTAATTTATTACTACCCGTCAGCAGGGAAGTGCATACCTCCATCTAAGGTGCCTGGGGCCACGGAGGGCAATAAATATCGGAAGAGGGAACTAAGAGAGTGGCAAGCTCATTAATGGTATGATGGATGCAGCAACTCATGAGATTTTGGAGGGTTGTTGGCCTTGTTTTGTCGGCAACTCCGCCCGTGACATGTGAATGCGGGCACCAACGGTTTTGCTCCATGCTGGACTTTTTTCTTATAACCTTAGAGTTGTTTACTTTCTGTTAGGTAACTTGGTGGGATTCTCCTTGATCAGATAGTAGAGTCCTGTTGATATCACTACGTCAGCGCTCAAACTACGAATTCTATGAGACATTGTTTTGGTGTACTCCGTTTCAAGACATTGTTTTCTCCGTACATATTTCTGGCATTCGATATATACGTCGGTATAGAAAGTCAGACCTGTCCATTAATTCATTCGAGATGGATATTCAGACGATGTTTTTTATGATTTATTTCTTTTCCAAGGCTTACTCAATCTTTCCCTTATTGACAACAAAGCCCTCCATGGCCGAAATCGCAGCCCACAGCCGATTCTCCGCCTCATGGAAGACCAGGGATCGCGGGCTGTAGAAAACTTCGTCGCTGACTTCCTCAGGGTGACGAGGCAGGCAGTGCATGAACTTCCAGCCTTCGTTCGCACCACCGCGCTTGGCAAGTTCCGGAGTGATCTGGAAGCCTTCGAAGTCCTTCATCCGCTTGATCGACTCTGCCTCCTGTCCCATGGAAATCCAGGTGTCAGTCACCAGGATATCCGCACCCTTAACCGCCTCCTCAGGAATGTTGGTTTCAATGATCTTTCCTGGCTTCGAGACACCATTACTGGCCTGCTTGATGAACTCCAACATCGGAGCAGGAATCTCATAGCCCTTCGGGGTCGCAACGGCGATATCAATACCCAGCTTGGTAGCAGCGATCGCCATGTCGAACAGCACGTTGTTTGCATCGCCGACCCAGGCAATCTTGAGGCCCTCGAGACCCAAACTATCAGAGCGATGGGCCTTAGGTGTAAATGTTTCGTAGATGGTCTGGAAATCAGCAATGGCCTGGAGGGGGTGGAAGGAGTCACAGAGAGCGTTGATAACGGGTACCGTTGAGTGCTTGGCAAGGTCTGCAACTTCGGCGTGCTTGCCGACTCGGGCTACAATGCAAGAGACCATGGAGGAGATTACCACTGCAGAGTCATATAAGGACTCATTGACTCCGAGTTGGATATCATCCTTGCCTAGAAACATTGGATGTCCTCCCAAGCGCACCACGGCCCCTTCAGTAGATATCCTGGTCCTGGTACTGCGTTTGCTGAACAGCATGGCGACTGTTTGCCCAGTCATCGAGCCAAGCAGATTCTGAGGGATGGACCCGGACTTGATGGTTCTTTTGTGTGACGATGCATTGCGCACGAGGGTTGCGAACTCCGTTGAGGTAAGATCGGCAATGGAAAGAAAATGGCGAGGAGCAAACGGCGAGGTGGGGGGAGCCGTAGAAGTAGTCGTCTGAGAAGAGTATCGGCGCACAGCGTTGAGTGGGATCCTCTGGCGCAAGGTATGGTTGCTGTAACGAGCGGCGGCCGCCAGCTTTAGACCGCAAGTCATGATGAGATAATACAACGGTGGTGTTATGTGGTGAAGCAATTGAGGAAAGGAGGAATATATAGAGCAAGAACCAGGGGATTGAGATGACTCAGTTCTTACCGGACTAGAGGAAAGAGTCAACAGCAGCAACAAAAAAAGAAAGAAAAAAAAAAACGAAAGAAAGATCGTACCTTTAGCTCGCCCGTCGAGTCAGTTCAGTTACTAGTTAGCTTGAAAGCGTAAGTGTGACT
Source organism: Aspergillus bombycis (assembly GCF_001792695.1). NCBI lineage: Eukaryota > Fungi > Ascomycota > Eurotiomycetes > Eurotiales > Aspergillaceae > Aspergillus > Aspergillus bombycis. Next base: position 19,231 of record NW_019170173.1, on the reverse strand, counting down.
CCTCCAATGTGATCCGCTTTTTCCGTCTCCACACCACGCCTTCTCCAGCTCGGGTTAGCGCGGTATGATTGCCGATCATCACGCTGATTCAAATTGATAGGCTATACTTCCAGGTCTGGGCCAATTCATCCTGCGTGCGTTGTCCATACGGAAGTCGATTATTCTGATTCTTATTCTTAGCCTGGACTTCCCCTTCTACCGACGCATAACCACCCGTAGCTTTCTGTTCTCAATCTACGGACGCTACCATCTCTTTATCATCCCTCTTATCTGCTCATAACGTATTGCTATCGTGTTATCTCCTCCACATCCCTCTCCCCCATCTCCCCACTTATCCGCCCCCAGCCATCATGGCTGAAGAGGCAAGCAAGCCTTTGCTGAACAAGGGGTCCAGACCCTCTTCGCGTCCGTCCTCACCGACCGACAAAAGACAATCCTCCGACTCGAGTCCTGCACCTCCATTCGAATTATCTTCCGAGTCCACCCCTTTACTCTTCAGCCGGGAAGAGGACTTGGCAACATATGGGGGCGTTACACCCAGACGAGCTTCGGCAGCTTCAGAAGGCTTTCTTTCCGCCAATGATTTAAAGAAACCACGAGGAAGAGTACGATGGCCAATATTCTGCGTCTTGCTATCTCTGCTTGCGATTATAACAATTCTAATATTCGCCTTTCTTGCGCCTGCTGTAGTGAAACAGTATGCAGTGGATGCCGCCGTGTTCAAGCCAACTAATATTTCAGTTGAGTCGGCTACGGCAGATGGAATTCAGGCGAGGATACAGGGAGACCTCGTTCTTGATGCGGGTCGCATAAAGAAAGCACCGGTGCGGAATCTTGGTCGCTTTGTCACATGGATTGGTAGGGAAGCCGAGACAGGCCAGTCGGAAGTCGAAGTGTATCTTCCAGAGTACGGCAACGTACTCGTTGGAACGGCATCTCTACCTTCCATCAAAGTCAACATACAGAATGGCCACATCAATCATGTTAACGTCTTGGCGGACCTAGTCGCTGGCGACATCCCTGGTATCCGCGCGGTAGCAGTAGACTGGTTAGAAGGGAGACTTGGCCGTTTACGAGTGCAGGGGAAAGCAACAGTGCCACTCAAATCTGGCATTCTGAGTCTGGGCGAACAGACGATAACCGACTCTATAACCTTCCATGGTATGTCACGCTACACTTTCTTTCTTTCTTTCTTTCTTTTGCCAAGTGATCTCTGACGTTGTATGTAGAGGGTGATTTCCCAACCCTCCCTAAAGTCAATGTTACAATGTTCAATGTGCACGATATAGATACGCCCGGACATGAGGGGGCTATGGCAGTAGATGCCTCCGTGGCTGCTTTTGTCGATTCGCCCTTTGGCCTGAGGATCCCTCCACTCGGGTTTGAGGTGCTCGTACCCAACTGCTCGCCAGGCGACCCATACATCTCAATAGCGGACGTCACAACAAAAGGATTCCCGATCTATCCTGGGCAGCCCACGTCTGTCGACGTTGCTGGAATTGTCCAGGACCTTTCTGATGATCTAACGAAGGCTTGCCCTGGAAAGAAAAAATCTCCCTTAGATTTTCTAATGAAGAGTTATATGGAAGGTCTTCAGACTACAGTTTATGTTCGTGGAGCGGACGTTCCGTCTCTGGGAACGCCTGAGTGGGTGGTAGACATTCTCAAAACTGTGACAGTTCCCTTGGCTTTTACAGGACATGCTCTGGACAATCTCGTCAAAAACTTCACGATGACAGATGTGCATTTCGACATGCCTAATCCTCTTGCAGATCCTGATACGCCCGAGTCTCAACCTAGGGTATCAGCCTTAGTGAAAGTCTTGATTGCATTGCCTAAGCAGCTAAACCTTCTTCACCTGGATGTACCTCGTGTTCGTGCCAACTCTGACATCTTTTATCATGGGAAGAAGCTCGGTGTTTTGAATTTACAAGAATGGCAACCAGCTAATTCCACTCTTCTGGAAAATGTCGATGGAGCTCCAGCTCTGCTCGTTGAGTTTTCCATGAAGCATACGCCACTTCAGGTGACTGATGGGGATGTTTTGACAGATATTCTACAAGCCTTGCTCTTTGAAGGACAGCCTGTGAGACTGACTGTTGCTGCAAATGTGGATGCAGAAGTCTCTACAGGGATTGGAACCTATGCTGTTCGTGGAATACCAGCCGAGGGTGCTGTGAACGTCAAGCGTGAGTCGCAATAACTTGAGACAGGCGTATTGGTTTGTTGATACCTGAGTAGCACCGTACGGTGACTCACTCGAACGACTGAGTCCACGGGTTGAATCGATAGCACTCGGACCTACAACTGAATCGTCACTCGTGATGAAAGCCAAAATTAACATAACGAATCCGTCACCATACTCCGCTTCGGTGCCTTTTATTGATTTAATTCTTGTCTACAATAAGACCAGAGTGGCCCACGTAACTGCTCGAGACCTTGTGATTGTGCCCGGGGTAAATTCAGGTATCCATGCCGACCTACAATGGAATCCACTCGAATTAGATGGCTCGGCTGGTATTACTGCTGGTCAAGAGATGCTATCCCGATATGTTTCCGGTGAGATTATCTACCTTCTGAGATCTTGTTAGGCGGGTCTGTTTGCCTAACTACTACCAGGGTATAACACATCCGTAACAATTCGCAGTCATGAGGGAACATTCCCGGCTCTACCAGAACTTGGACAGGCGCTCTCCAGGCTAGGACTTGAAGTCCCAATCCCGAGGGTGCCTGTCCCTGGAAACCCTAGTGATGAAGATGGAAAGCCAAAGTTTATCCAGGATACAACGGTACTGTCTACTTTCATGGAAGTCGTTTCTCTACACGACAATCACTATTAATGATATGTTCTCCTGGGGAACATCTTCCAAGTAAAGACAGTTTTCTACCAGGTGCTTTTGGTCTTGCTGACTTTTGCCTGCTACTAGCTACACCTATGGTCATCAACGGCGGAGTTCACATTGTCCTCCCCATTTCCTAATACGACCATAGAGATCACGTCGGTAGAAGCCAATGCCTTCTATCAGAAGCATGAAGAGGTTGGTAGTATCAATTACCACATTCCGTTCCCGGTGCCACCGGGACTCTCCACCACCCCGCGGTTACCTGTTGATTTAAATCTGAGTGGGATAGGATATGAGGCTTTGAAGAAAGCTCTTGGCGGTACACTCAAGTTGGATGCTGTAGCAAAGGTTGGCGTGCTAATTCGACACTATCGCACGACCATAACGTACTATGGCCAGGGGATCACCGCAAGGGTGAAGATTTAGTGTCATGGCTTTTGCGAGTGATATTTAGAAGCATCCACTTCTTTTCCTTGGGCGTTTTGTTTTTGCCTTCTCGAGCTACACGGGCTGGCGTTTGGGTATAGAGGGTACAGTATCGGCCGTCAGACATTTGTGCGGGGTTGAATTTCGGGATTGAGCAATTGGCTACCAAATGCAAGTTACCTTACCACTACCACGATTAAGAAATATATGCCTGTGAAAGCCGATAAAGGTAAATTGAACTAAGGTTCAAGTCGACGACATGGAAACATAGATAATGTACTCATGAGAAGTGCGTGACTCAAAATAAAAAAAAAGAACTGCTAAATTTTACACTAAATATTATAACTTCCGAGGAAAACAAGTTTGCTTCTTCATTGCGAATCTTTTTTTCATTTCGGATACCCATTTTAACCAGGAGGAAGGGTGCTCGCGTCGACAACGTCGGCAGCCTCCTTCTCAATCTCCTCAACCTGCTCGTGAAGAGGAGAACGAGGCAGAGCCATCAGACCGGTACGGGTAGACTCCAATACACCGAAAGGAGCGATGAGCTTCATGAAGGAGTCGATACGAGATGGCTTGGCAGAGCTATTAACAGCGTCAGTGAATGCACTAAGGTGTACATGGTAAATAGCAACTCACACTTCAACGATGCAGTTGTTGTTGCTAATATCAAGAACCTTGCCGCCGAACTGGTGGGTCAAGCGGGTGATGGCATCAAGATGCTCGTGCTTGTGTCTCAGTGCCTGACTGGGAGGAAGATTGCGGGGGTGGAATTCAGTGATCTGCTTCTGGCCCTCACCCTTATCCTTCTGGCCATCGAGGGTCTCACCGGGAGTGGTGATCTCGCGGTGGTGCTGAAGCAATTCCTCGAAGAACTCGGGACCCAGGATGCTGACCTTCGCAAGAAGCAACTCGCGCTGCACAAGAGCAGAGTCTGTGTAGTCGAGGACGGCCCAGACGGGAACGAGATCGTCCAGCTGGCGACGGGCCTGCTCGACGACACCATCCTGACCCTGCAGCACGATGGTCATGCGGGACAGATCTTCGACCTCGGTGTTACACACGACCAGACTGTCAATGTTGAAGCCACGAGCGGCCAGAATTCCTGACACGCGGGAGAGAACACCAGGCTCGTTCTGCACCAGACAATTCAGGATATGGCGCTTCGGGGGGTTGGTCGGCGCAACGGGAGTCTCGTACAGAATCGACGAGACAGCAGTCGGGGCATCCCATTGTGGAGAGGAATCCGACACAGGAAGAGGAAGGGGAGAGCGACGATGGAGTGCCTTGTAGGCGAGGGCGGAGGTCGAGCTGGAAGAGGCTCTAACTGTGGTGAACCGGGGCAGAGTCGCAGCCACTCGGGCAGTTCTGCCAGCAACGGAGGAAAAAGGCGCTGATGCTGTCTTAGACAGCATCAAAGGACGCCGGAAAGCCATGGTCTCCCGAATTGGCCTGCAAGAGAAAGCAGGCAATACGAAGGAAACGATGGAGGCAGTGACTTCACACTCGGCGGATGGGGATTGTAGTCATAAATCGCATTTTATAGTCGAAGACTTCCGAGGTCGGGGTGCTGACTCAGGCTCTGGTACGGAGTCGGTCACTGACTCCGGAGCATTACCGCTATACCACTTTGGTCCCAGTGCAGCATTGGCTTGCTTTTTTTGGGCCCAGATTCATTCGTGACTCTTGCTTCTGGTTGGTGTCAGTGCGTGTGTATGGGTGTATGTCACGGTGTATCTCAGATCACTGCCAGATCATCGTTTGCTTTTCCTAAAGATCTGTTCTCAGTGAGGGTTCAGCCTCCTGTTCTGGTACCGAATTGTACTTCGACATCTCGATCTTCTTGGGTTACATCTTCTCGCTCATTGGTCCCACCGCCCCAGAGTCCTGTAAATTCGTTACGACCTCCAATTCGCTGCTCATTGTTACGCTAGCGTCCAACCAGGTGATCCGTCGCTCTCCACCGCCTTCAAAGAAGTCCTTTGCGGTGGTACCAGTCTTTAGAGCATCACTCGCATTGTGATTGCTCCATTTCCTTCTTGTTCAGCTCTCAAACATCTAAAATTGCCTGTTCATCATGGCTGACGACGAACGCCGTGTCAAACGATCCCGCTTTGATCAAACAGAACCGGAGCCTCGCCGGGCCTCTCGTTTCGATCGTCGTTCTCGATCTCCCTCGTCGCGACAGTCTGAAGCTACTCGCACTCGGAGCCCTCTTAGTCGCGAACCTCGAAGCCCTAGCGCAGACCCGGCAAAGAAGTCTGGGGGTGCGGACCCTGCTGCCGCAGCGGGTATGACTGCCCTCCCTTGCGCTTTTGTAGAAATTGGTGGATGGGATCTAAGAGGCTGACATCGTGACAAAATATAGCTGCCGCAGCGGCCAAGATCAACGCTCAGTTGCAAGCAAAGAAGGGGATTCAGCATGTTGATGTTCCACCTATCCGTTCGGTGAGTATACCATGCGTGACTACTGTTGCTCAAACCCAGGAACATATCCAACTAACTGATTGTCCTGGTAGGCCACAAGTCCCGCACCGGCAGCCGCATCACCGTCCGCTGGAGACGCATCCGCGAAACTTAACACAGACATTTACGTTGCTGATGGAGACTATATCAAGGACATTGAAATTAATGACTTGCGTAACCGCTACACACTGACCAAGGGCTCTACTCAGAAGATGGTAATTACTCCTGTTGCATCCGCTGATATTCCAGGCATACTTTCGCAAGCTGGTTTCCGCTGCGGCCATGCGCCCCTTCACCCTTTGCCTTTTCTTATCTTTTTTCTTTCTTTTTCTCCGCATAGGGTCGTGGCCAAAGCTTACCCAGTCCTAATCATCCATAGCATCCCATTTCCCCTCGTTTGCATCTGCTGACCTCCGCTGCGTGACCTCTAGATCAAGGAAGAAACTGGCGCCGGTACGCCTTCACTCCATGTTAAACTTGTCAACTACTTAGTGAAGAAAGAAGCTCATCTCTAATTTTTGTTTTAAGATGTCACGACTCGAGGAAACTATTATCCGGATAAGAGCATGGCAACTGCCGCGGTATGTGAAATTGTCAACGTGTGGTGATGAGTGACTATCTAACAGAGTACCTCCACTCTCCATAGAACCCCCCGCTGTACCTACATGTGACGAGTACGAACAAGGAAGGCCTCGAAAAGGCCGTGGATTTGATCGACGAGCTCATGAAGAAGGAACTCCCCAATCTGGTCGATGAGCGCCGATTCCGTCGACGTGAGCCGGAACAAGTGGAACGTGACGAATACGGTCGTGTATGAAATTGCCGGAATATATTCCATAGGGCTGAGAGGCATGCTAACTATTCTCAGCGTAAATGGCCCGAAGAGCGGATTCCAGTGGACTTGGAGCCAATTCCTGGCTTTAACCTTCGTGCCCAAGTGGTCGGACAGGGCGGCGCGTATGTAAAGCATATTCAGCAGAAAACTCGATGCAAGGTCCAAATCAAAGGTCGGGGCTCCGGCTTCATGGAACCCAGTACCGGCAGAGAAAGCGAGGAACCGATGTTCTTGCATGTTGCGTAAGAAACTTACCCCCTCATCTCGAAGCTCGGAAGGTTAACAACGCACAGTGGACCCGACCCCAACGACGTGAAGAGCGCAAAGGAGTTGTGCGAGGACCTTTTGGCCAATGTTCGAGAACAGTATCAGCGCTTCAAGGAGAACCCACCCCAGCACAACTATGGCGGATATGGTCAGCGTGGAGACCGTTATCAGGGAGGGGGCTATGGTGGAGGCTACGGTGGGGGTCATGGGGGTGGCAGTGGCAGTGGTGGTTATGGGAATCATTCTCACCAGAACTCACCCTCCACCTCTGGTAGCCCTGCCACGCAAGGCGCAACAGGAACATCGGGAGGACAGAACCTAGCCGACTATAGCGCACAGTATGCCCAGTACTACGGATCCGATCCCTACGCTGCCTACGGTGGATATCAAAACTACGTCGCCTACTACCAATACTATCAACAATATGCCCAACAGCAGCAACAGCAACAGTCTCAGCCGCAGTCGCAGTCCCAAAGTCCCGCTCCCCCTCCCCCTCCTCCGACTAACGAAGCGCCGCCTCCTCCGCCTCCCGGTTCAGGTTCCCCCCCTCCACCTCCTCCGGGTGGCAGCTACAGTGCAGTACGTATTTGCCAGGGCCTCATTAAAGACTGGCCTGCCTTGACTGACTCGGTATGATATAGGTCCCACCGCCACCAGGCCTGTGAACCTGTCCTCCCCTAGTTATTTGAAATGGACAACAACCGCAAAAGCAGGAGGAATCGAACTACCCTACCTTGGTATCGTTGCCGATAAATTCACCTACTTATTGGCCAGGTGTAACTTATAGCTTATCCCTATGTTTGACATCTGATGAATTCGGATTTGGGCAATATTGTCTTCGTGCTAGAAAAGATTGGAATTCGTCGCTCATCTCCATATCTTTCTTTTGCGCAATGCTTAAAAGCGTAGTAGAGAGCATTGGTTTTCGGATGAATAGTATATTGGAGAATCGTATACTTAGCTGCTATTCTTTGAATGCCACGTATTGAGAATTCTGGGCTATGTCGTGCCGATTATATTGCTCGAAGAGAGAATAGAATAGGTACGCAATACCAAACGTCGTCCCTATACGGACATCCCGAAATCTAAGATAACCATCTCTAGTAGGGGTATCAATCTGATTATATAATTCGTCTACCCCTGTATGTCGTTGAATATACACAAGAGCATAGGTTACATTCATCCCTAGTCGAAGCCGGAAAAAGCATCCGGATACATTGCCTCCATGTTTGACATGTAATCCCACTGCGTACAGTCCATCAGCTCATTCGCAATGGCCATCCTTGCCTTGCGAAGCGTTAGACTCCTGGGGCCTTCCTTGCAAAAGTCACAAGCAAAGTCGCACGGTGATGCGCCTGAGCCGGTTCTCGTTTCGGAGCTCGGGGCCTGAGAGCCCATCCTCTCGAGTTCCAGGTCTCCGAAGAACTCCTTGATCATCTCATGTCTGCACCGGCTAGTTGACTCACAATAGCGAACAACTTTTTGGAAACTCCGCAGCCGAGCGTATTGGTTTTGTAGATTGCTGTTAGGATCGTCCTTTGGTGCTCCGTTCGCTGGTTTCTTGTTGGCGCGGTTGTAGGCATTTTCAACGTCTCGCCGGAGACGATCGAGTGCTCTGTCTCGCTCTTGGGTGTTGTAGTATACAATTGATGCGGCGGCACGACCATCACGACCTGCACGACCGGACTCCTGTACGAACCCCTCGAAGCTTCGGGGAGAGTTCCAGTGGATTACGAATCGAACATGGGGGTTATCGATTCCCATGCCGAACGCATTAGTTGCGACTATTATGTAGAAAGCCGGGGGTTGGCCGTTTGGTTCTGGGATTGACTGCGGAGAAGTCCACTGGGACTGGATCTGAGTCCTGTCCTGGGAGGAGAGACCGGCATGATAAGCAACCGCTCGGATGTTGCCGTTCCATGATGTTGACAGAATGCTGGCAAGGTTCTCCGAGGCTGATCTAAAGGAAACGTAAATGATACCAGATATAGGCGGAAGATTAGCATTTTCTCCGCCTAATCTGGCTTCTCGGCGGCTCTGGATGGACTTCAGCCAGGCGACGAAGTCGTCAACTTGGGCCTTTCCAGAGTCTCCCGAATCGTCGATAGCATTTGGGAGATATTTGATCTCGTAGTGGATGTTTGGTCGAGCGGATGGTGTATTGAAAATCCTCAATCGGCCGGGATCTAAACCAAGGAGGTTAATGATATCCTTGCGGACACGCGGGGTTGCAGTCGCTGTGCAGGCGCTGATCGGAACTGGGGGGTTGTTCAAGGCCCGCTTGAACCAGGAGAGTTCCTTGTACGCTGGACGGAAGTCATGGCCCCATTCACTGATGCAGTGGGCCTCGTCGATGGCGACGCGATTCAGCTCCCCCTGGGAATGGATGGTTTGGAGATTTCGCCGGAACATCTCCGTTTGGCATAGCTCTGGGGTGACATAAAGAAGCCGGATTCGGGGATGCCCTGAGAGAAGGTCTGCAAGGATCTCGCGTCTCTCTGAAAGAGAGGTCGTCGAATTGATTGTTGCCACTGCTACTCCTAAGGCTTGCAGCGCGTTTACTTGGTCGGTCTGCAGGTGCGTTGCTTCAATGACGTGGATTCCTGGTATTGCATCCGCTTTAACTTACCATCAATGCAAGGAGAGGACATACAACGACAGTCACTGTGTAAGAGAGGAATATTTAGAATACGTCGAACGGCTCAGACAGAAGTCTACATGATGGAGGTTGACCGACCGCCATGGCTGATGACGGCAGGCAATTGGAAGCACAAGCTCTTTCCAAAGGATGTGGATGCCTGCAGGAAGACATCGTGGCCTTCCACAGCTGCGGTGACTACCTCTCGCTGTAGAGGACTATTCAGAGCTTTCGGTTAGTTTAAGTGCTAGCCCAAGAGTAAACGAACTCACCGGAATGACTTCTTTCGGAAAACCCGATGTAGATAAAAGTCCAAGTCTACCTTGCGACGCTTCAGATTGCCGTTTATCATCTCCGCTGCATCTTTAGGTCGAGAAATTTACGGTTTTAATGGAAGAAAGAGAAGGCTTGTTTCAATTTACTTCGGGAAAGTCCTGCGCAACGCGTTGGAGTAGAAGACGGAACGCGATATCACGTGGGATGGCAGTCATTACTTTTCCTGATGTAGTAATAGTGGTAAACAGTGACCTCGGAATGTCTGGTTTATCTTCGGGATGTCCAAGTCTTTTGAAGTTCAATTTATTATTGCTAGAACGAGATGTCACAAAAATATTCACTGTACAGGATCAAGATAGTGCAGTTGGTCTAATGGCTGTCATCAACTGGCATGCACCTGGAGGGTATATATAACAGGTCTATAATGTACACGCACTGAATCAAAATTCAGTCAGGCTTCAGTGTCTCCTACTGCCTTTGTTTATCTGCTTCTCCAGTTCCTCCTTCACGGCCATGACGTCAAGCGCTTTGCGTCTTTTGGGTTGCCAAAGTCGTTCGATGTGCAGCCAGACCTCCATAACTTCCTTCGGTCCGCAGCAGGCACCGAATGCTCGAAGAATAATGATAATCATCCGACGACCTAAAAATACTCCATTCTCGATCTGGCGCTCCAGCACTTCAAGCTCGCCATTCTCGGCATGCTGGTCTCGGCCCCGGTAATTGAACAGCTCGTCGGTATCAATGTCATCATCGAATTCGGTTGTTCCGTCATTGGCACCTAGTTCGTTGACATCCTCCTTGCTTGCTTCGTCAGTCTCGTCTACTTGCTCCTGCTGGTGTTCTGCAGACGTAGTATTTGCCTCGGACTTGCCCGATGGCAATGGGGTGTATAAACCCATTGGTTTTCTTGGCAGTGCAGGTGTCTGTGCTGCCAGCAATGCAGCGCTACTTCCTAGCGGATTTTCCCAAACGAGCTTTGCCGTGCGAAGATGAAAGCGGTCATTGAATCTGCTCTTTGATTCGTAAAGAGCGCGAAGATACGCTCGCCATGCATTCCACAGCCGTTCAGCAGTCCAACCCTTTCTCTTTCGGCCATTGTAAGCAAACCCGTCGAAAAGCAACAGATATATCATTCCACGCGGCGGAACTGTAAAGGTTTTTTCCATGTCACCTATAACCGACATGAAAGCGTGTAAGTTGCCCGATCGATAGGCGTGATGAGCAAGAAGAATATGGAATGTCCGCGTATCAGGTGTCATAGGAAGGGCTTCCTGCAGAGCTCGATGGTGTTCGGGTAGTCGGTCCTTAAGAGAAGCAGATACTTGTAAAAGCCGATTGAGCTTTCTGGACTTCTTGCGATAAACGATGAACTCCGAGGTCAAACTCGGCCCATGTTGTAGCCTCTCGAGATCAAGCTCAACTGTGTTCTGTGCCTGCATCATGCGATGGTATAATTGCTCGGCAGTCTTCGTCTCCCCAGCCCGAAGAAAGGATACTATCAGGCAGTTCAGTACCACTGTGTCAACAATCTCCCCACTAGTCACGAAGGCATCGAACGTCTGACGGATGCCATCCGCATCCTGCTGCATTCCACAGTAGTACATTTTGGAAACCTTTCCAGGGCGAGTAAAAGTTATTTCACGTTTCGCCATTTCCTCCATTAGACGGTCTGCGACTGTGAATTGACCAGCTTTAATGGCTATGTCGAAAAGGATGTTAAAGACGACGCCATCTGACTTGACCCCGGCCACATGCTCCATTTGCTGCCATAGACCGATTGATCTCACCAAATCCCTCTTGCACACTTTGCCAGATGCACGGCCCGCCAGATGAATAGCAGAGCTCCACAATGACCGCGACACCGGAAGTTTTGCAGCTACCATGTCTTCTATTATCCCGAGGTAGCGGCGAGCATCAACCCACCGGCGGTTAGGAGGGTTAGCGAATCGCCGCAAAAGTGCCCCTCGTGACTTTTTTGACAAGTACGAAACCCCTGGGTATGGAAGATCTCTGTACAGTCGGAAAATATATTGGTTGGACTTTTTTTCGTCCCACATGGCTTCAACGAATACCGCAACTGACTGGAGCTCAACGGCATCTTCTTTATTATCCTTACGAAGCACAACAGGTCGAGGTGACGATGATTCAACCTGCCCATCATCAACAACAGTGTCAACAGCCTGCTTCCAATCTAAGGAATCCCCAAACACAGAACGGTATAGTTTTGAGGTAGCTTCGTGTAATTCTTTAGCCGGGCTCGTCTTCCCGTGGTAGCGGGATAGGGTCGGCAGCGCAGGCGGATCTACTTGGTGGTCAAGTGCGCTTTCTCTGGAGGCAAGGCAAGGAGTGTTCTGTTCTGACTCTGGAGTGAAGGTGCCTGTCATCGACTCGCAATTCAATTCTTCGAGCGCGTGTTGCGGTGGTGGTAACCTCCCATGTAAATGTGGCCTTTGGTCTGATTCCGCATCTTTGTGATGTATCCTAGGCGAAGGTCTCTCTATTGATCGGTTTGATATATGAATGTCTTCGTTCTCGTCGTCTTCTAACTTTTGCGCAATGCCGGAGTTAAACATCCGTTGTGTTCTTGGACGGTGCACCACCCCCAGGCACTTCGCCGGTGACCCTAGATAATCCAGGCGTCTTTTCGACAAATGCACTGTGCTCGTCACACCCCTGTCTCGCCATCTCGCCATCTCGCCCCTCGAAGTCTTCACAGACATTGTTGACAGCCCTCGTCCTCGAGGGGAGTGCTCCCGGCAGTAGCCTGCCATCACCAGCGAGCTGACGAAAAGGTCTGCTATAGAGGCAGCGGACGGGCGAGGACGTCTGGAGCCGAGTCTCCGGAGGGAAGCATTGTAGGAGAATGATTCTGGCTTAGACATGGAACTGCAATTGACGGACAAGCACGTATCCAAACCCTGCGAAGGGGGCAGTCGCAGGTTGGGCGAGCTCTGGAACCTATTGGGATGAGGCATGAGACGGCAGACATCGTGGCATCGAGTCAACCGTGCATATCCCGAGGAGGTCTCGAGCAGATTGAAAAGAATTGAGCAGACTGCTCCTCGAGCGTGGCAGGCCGTGAATGAAGACAAACTCAAGATTTGGGGGGAAGAGAATGGGGGAAGGGTGGTTCTAAGGTGAAGCTCCGCGTCAAATTATTATGTTCTCTCTCAATAATCTCTTTGGCTTTGCACCGGAGCGGAGCCACGGTCGGTCCAATCGGAGCCGCCCATTGCCAATCCTCTTTTTCACCCGCGCGCTCGGCCACCATCACCAAAACTCCACGATCAAACCGTACCGCAGGTCTCCCTCGTTGTCCCCCGAGGAGATTGTCTTGGACCATTCCGTGCGTTCTACTTGGCCATCGGTCCCTCCCCAATTCTATCGTCCTAATCGGCCTATCCCCTACGGCCGCCCTTCTGGCCACCGCCTTCCTCCGATCCCGCCATGGGCAAATACAATCTCACAGCGCTCCGAGTCCGACAGACGGCGCTCCGACAGAAGGAGGCTGGTAAGACTCACCAGATCCCGAAATGGATTAATGTCGTGCGCGATATACCCCCCGCCCAGGTCCTTGTGCGGAACCAACAACAGCAGCACCAGCTCGTCCGACAGCGTGTGAAAACGCTTCCCGGAGCCTCGAAGCCGCAGGTCGTTTTTGAAGTTCAAGAGAAGCGTGTGAAGCCGAAAAAAGCCAGCCGTATGTTCCTGCCCACCGAGATCAAGTACGAAGAGGACCTGTTGCGAAAGGAGTTTTTCCGTGATCACCCCTGGGAGCTTGCGAGACCCCGAGTTGTGCTTGAAAGTACCGGAAAGGATTATGAAAATTATGACTGGAGCCGGCTCCAGCAACCAGGCAAGCGATTGGATGGTGAGAGGTATGTTTTTTTTTCTCTCTGGCTCATTGCTTCCAAATGAATGTCACCCTAGTTATATCGTGATCCCCGACGCTAAACATTTCAAAACAGCGTCGTCCAGCGTCAGCTCTGGCTCCTTAACAATGTCCCCGATATGACTAAGAGCACCGCCTATGATATTGCGCGCCGTGAATTCTATCGTCTACGTCTCCAGGAAGATATTGAACGACGAGTCGCTGCCGAAGAAGCCGAGGCCACCGGCGCTACATTCGGACCTACCCGCCTTGAAGTCGGCATGGAACTTGAAAACCAAGAATATGAACGCTGGAAGGTATGGGCTAAATCGGAAGCCCAGGTCCAGGAACAGAGGACAGCAGCCTTTACCGGTGCTCCGGAGATCCCAAGTACTGAAGCAAGCTTGGGGCTAGAGGAAGGGGCTGAAGAGAGGCAGCCTCAGCAGGCGTAGGCCATACAAAGCATGAATATCTTGATAGAACTCGATTGAACTGGTCTGGGTATTTTGGGGACTAGACATCTCGATGGTTATGTATAATACTGGATGTATTCTCTTTTTCTGATATTGTTTATGTGTTTCTACAATTGCAACTCCACTGCCCATGATTTCGGCGAGGATTGATATTTAATTTGTGCAGAAGTGCCGCTTCAGGGCTTACCCAATTCCATGATTCATCCAACACGCTGGTTTTGTTTTGGGTGGTGATGTATGGTACTACTACTAGTAGTACTAGAAGTCTGTCTCGGGGAATCGAAAGCGACATTGATATGGGGAAAGACATATGCAACCATCGAAAGAAAGAAGCAGAAGAAGGCGGATTGAAAAGCAACAGCGAAAGATATGTAGGAACTATAAAAAATGCCATACCAGTCCGAATCCAGCGACGATGATCCCGACCAGCACTGCAGGGTTGTTACGGGAGACGACCAATCAACGGGGGGAACTTATCGCTCCCCCCAATTTGATCGCCTGGTGTTTCAACTTCAATCCTGACCCGGACTTTCTCTCGGAAACCTCCTGGGAAATCGCGGCGCCTGTTTGATCTTCAATTCGTTCCTCGTTCTTTAAACCCCTAACATTACCCGGTTTTTATTTTATTTTATTTTATTCTTTTTTTACGATCAGACTGCTCCTTGGTGTGCATCCTCGACCGATCAATTTGGGGGGCTTCTGATCTGACAGCTGCACTTTTTCTCCGCGTTTCACTAGTTACAGAGGGCCACTCGCTCCTATCGCCGGTTTCTTCTATTCTCATGGGCCCGGCGACCACCGATACCTGATTGTCGAGTCTCACATCCAACCTGTCAGATTGACAGCTCAATTGCTCTGGTCTACGATCAGTACTGCCTTTCGATCCCTACGAATCGAGCGAAATTGGGCCATTTAGGAACCCAACGGCGATCATCGGGCTTTGTTTCGCGCCTCCATCGAAATCAGAAGCGCCGGTTTCTTCACGCAGCACGACTTGAGTAGTCTACCTGAGAAGGACGAAGAAAAAAAAAATAGCAATAAAGTATTTCGACTGCCTTTCGATGCGTTCATAATCCTGCTGTCGCAGCGTTAGTTGATCATGCTTCGCCTCCATTCTCTCGCCCGTCTCGTGGATATTTTGATACATTAATTGACCGTTGGAAACGGACCGGCCGTCAAACATTTCAATTCACCTATTTACCCTCCCCTTCATCCTCCGCCATGCTTTCCACTATGACACGCCCAGAGGATTCGATCCGAATGCCTCGCTCCTACCATGGTGACGTGGACGAGGAAGATGCGAACAGGCGAATTCCGGAACTTCCTATTCTTTCTTCTTCTTCTTCGTCGTCGTCGTCGTCTTCATCCAATACTGAGCCGCTAGCAAAAAGTGAAGATGAGACAACACCCGTAATTGGATCTGCGGGTGCCAGGGTGGGCAATGTGGGCAATGTGGGCAAACCTAACACAGGGCCTCGACTTCTCTCGCCCGATGAGACTATTGAACTTGCTCGTTGCGCCGTGGACAATGGGATCTTTGAAACGAAACGCTCCTTGGCAGGAAGTGAAGCAGTTAGTGATGTCGTGAAACCAAAGTTGACTATCGACCTGGGCCATTCGAACATCGTTCGCATTCCGGAACCAGTGGTGGACATAATTAAAGACGAAGTCGAGCGGTATGTATCTCTTACCGGACTGTTTTCTAGTACCACAAGGTGTTTCATCTTCTTTGTAAGAGGGGCTGCTGATCATTTTTAGACTCTCCTTATCAAACAATCATCTGTTTCACATTCCATATCGTTTTGCGGAGTGTTCCCATCTTCGGTACCTTAATATTAGAGCGAACAACTTCCGGGAATTTCCCAAGGGTGTACGTGATACATGACCGGCTGTACAACATGGCTTTTACACAGGCTAACATGGATACCAGGTTTACAAATTGCCGCTTCTCGAAATATTAGATCTCAGTCGTAACAAGATTAGCCATCTTCCCGAAGAAATCAAGAAACTGACTTCTCTTCGGGTGCTGTCGGTGATGCAGAACCGCCTTGAAGATGTTCCCCTTGGGGTATCTGATATGAATAAGCTTCAGATCCTGAAGGTTGCTGGAAACCCCTTGCGGAATCCGCTACGAGAGCTCTTAGAGACCTCCGAAACAGATATTGCACCCTCAGCTATGACAGATAACGAAAAAGAGGTCGCGGTAACTGCAGAGCTAAAACGATTCCTGAAGACCAAACAGCCTAGCACGACACCAGAGAGTGAAAGAGGCAGCGATGCAAGGTTAGAGCATTTACCCTGAGATGTACTAACATCGACTGACGTTTGCGTATAGTGAAACAATTTGGGACACACCTAAACCCGTCAAACGTGGAATAAGCAGCCGCTTCCCGGTCATCCCAAGTACATGCGACATCTCTTCTGATCCCAAATCACCGTCACTATCGCGGCCTCCACCAATTCCACTTAAATCCCACTACCGTATTGCCTCCGGCCAGAGCATGGTTTTCCACAGTATCCTCCCGCGACCTGGGACATATATCCCTGGTGTCAATGAACGCAACCGGAGTAACAGTGAGGGTATCATCCAGGCATCCATTGCCGCGCGAAGTAAACGGATGGGGGTTATCAGGAAAAATGCCGATCTCGGGAGATTGGATGAGACCCAGCCGTATCGGAACAGTCACCTTCGTGGCCTCAGTCATGGGTCGATCCTTCGACCAAGAGCACCGGGCGCAGCAGGCAGTAACTCGTCCAGCCCAAGCAGCCCAAGGGAGCGGAGGCGCTTGAAGGATTCTTTTGTCAACCGGATGTCAAGCCTGCCGGAACACAAGTGTGAAAGAAAAGCAAGGGAATCGATTATTGAATGCGGAAAGGGGGTCCTGTTTGCCCTTTTTCAGGTTCAGTCTCATGTATATGCTCTGATCAACGTGATCAAACGCGATGATACCCGGCGAAACAGTCTCGAGATAGTGTTCTATAACGCTTCTACTCACGTTGACCGGCTTAACGAAGCTCTTGAGTATGCGGAAAATGCGCAACTGGATGATGCTGACTTGATCCGGCTATCCAATGAAGCAGTCAAAAGGGAATGCGAGACGTGCATCATGGCATACACTCACGTTGGGACGCAGCTGCGCAACAGCCTTGGCAAGATTATCGCCAATGCAGATTCACGCTATGTACGTTCGCTGATGCTAATGATCTACAGCAGCATCATTGAGCTTCGCAACGCTTGTGTGAGCCTTGGTGTTCCACTGCACACTCGCAAACGTCTCTCTTCCACCAAGCCACCTATACCGGAAATAAACAGAGAGATGGTTGTGCCGGATAGACTCACTGGGTCAACAGTGACCCCAACTAGAGGCAGGGCGCCGTCTCTCTCGGTGCGCCGCTACCGGAGTGACACCACGATCCAGCACCCTCAGATCCTCACCAGTGGGCCATTACAGACAGCATCCAATTTCCACTCTGCGATTAGCTCACCTGGGTTTGTCTCCACTCCATTCAGTTACGCGGCACGGAGTCGATCAAGTAGTCGGTCAAACCACATCAACACATCGATACCCTCGTCCCTTGCGACCCCCCGTTCCGGCGAGTCCTTCCCTCCAATGCCTAGTACGGTTGTACCTCGGATTAACCCCTTGACTGGCCTGGATGAAATCGAAGAAGAGCGTGTATTCGAGCGGATCTTTCATCAGCTCACTACTGCATACACCGCCGCTCTACAGGCGCTGCCTCAGGCGCGCCGTCAATTTATGCGAAGCCTTGAATTGGCAGAACAAACCCGAGAATCCGAAGGTATTCAGATGCTCTGGCACAACCTCATTCGGCGATGTCGCGTGTGCTTGGAAGTATCTGAGGCACTTGGACTCCGCCTTTCCAACATGAAGGTAAAGGAACCTGGCGGCGGGATGCGCAACCAGCGCGAGTTCTGGCAATTATGCAAGGCATTCATGCAATCATTCGTTGATCTGGTGACAGACATGCGTGAAGTTAGGAGCATGCATCTTCTCCCTTCTGAGATCGTCATGTTCCTTCGTCCGGTGCAGAGGGCCAGCAGAGAGGCCGGTCGCATGATCGAGGCTTCACCATGGTCATACCTCGCAGACATGACGTCTGGAAACGCACCAGCAAACATTTACGGGCCCCCGTTACAGTCACAGCATCCACAGCATCAGATCAGTACAAGCCTGTCACCACAGTCTGTTACTCTCCCTGCAACACCATTGAGTGCTGCTCTTGGTCCAGCCGCCCAGGCAACGGTGCCGTCCACTCCTGCCAGTGCGTACAGTGACAAATTTTTCGAGGGAGACGTGTTTCAGAGGGCCGACTCTCTACTTTCCATGCCCAACCAGGCGCCGTTTTTCAGTCGTCGGTGACGTGGCACAGCTGATTCCACTCCCATGTTTGCCCGGGAGGGGGCGTTCGCTACATATTTATACCCTTGTGCTACACTATAGAGTTATTTCTTCTCAACCCCCTTTCAACTCTTGTGATGAGCTTTGTTACGTTCTACAAGATTCGAGGGCTTTTACAACCTACTGGGTGCTTCTCCTTGACTGGCTCAAGAGGCGCCTCAAGAAGGACCTTGAAATAAATCCTTCGCAGGACTCTCCCCTGTTTTCAGACGACATTAGAAAGACTCAGGAAGTGCTATGCATTTCTTGTCAGACTGCGTCTGCAGCATAGCTACCCTGTTCCCTGAGTATGATTTGGACGACTACAGGATGTATACTTAGTTGCGTGACCTTTTTTTTTTTTTTTTTTTGTTTTTTTTTTTTTGCGCATTCCCTCCGTGTTCTGATACCAGTATACAAGGGGTTCAACCCGGGCTTAAAAGTGATGGCGTATGGTGTTGATCTTTATATAGTGTGGAATAGCCTTGCATAGCGTGCCATCTTCATGTAATCATGTGTGACGAAAATAGCGAAATGAGACTTGATGTGTTTTACTACCCGAACCGGTGTGCCATCATTGAACCGACTAGTCTACAGCCCCAGCTGAAGCAACCCATCAATTTACAGCGTATCTCAGAGACACAACAACTCCTCTCACGCCATAACACGGAACCCAACAGAAGGCTTTGAAGAAACCCACACACACCCACACCCACACACACACACACACACACAA
>NW_019170172.1:0-52736 GCF_001792695.1 Aspergillus bombycis | reverse complement strand
TCTCTCTCTCTCTCTCTCTCTCTCTCTTCTTTTTTTTCTTTTTTTTTTTAACTTTTTCATTTATTTTTTTTTCTTACATCGAGAACCTAACCTTGGTTTAGGCCCAAGCGCCTCTAATTCCAAGTCCCCACCCGAACAATGGAACACATTGGCGCTAATTAATTTGGCTTGCCTTAGTGGCATGTCATCAGCCCCTACTTTGGAGGTCCCCGTGGTACTGGGCTTCGTAGGGAACAATCTGAATCTGATATCGACGATGTCACTCGGCGCCGTCATTGGTGGTTGACTCTCTCCCCGAAGCACCTCTCATGCGGTGTTCGATTCTAGTCCTCTGATCCCATGAAAACCGACCAGTTCTGGGCGTTTAAGCCTCATCCTGTAGTCATCCTGGGGGAGAGACAATAATACCCACACAACCAACTTCACTGCAACGGGCTGAAAGCAAGCGAGATCATTGCAATCTCGAACAGGCTGCAGCCGAGCAGGGAACCCAGTGTATCGGCAACAAGTGGATGTGACACGGCAGACTCCTCCCGCTTAGCCCTTGTGATGATAGTTACCTGGGGCTTCACACAAGAAAAAAGAAATAAAATATAATAAAACTAAATTAAATCAGTAGCACCTCATCACACCGCACTCATTCAATGTGGCCTATCTTTCCATGCACTGCCGCGTGCCCTGGTCCCGGCGCCACAACGCCTGGCCCATATTAATCCAAGTCAACTTTGCAGCACAGGCGAGTGTCCCATACGGAGGGGGGGAAAGTGGCTACTAACGTTACCCGGAGTGGGTCACAGGAAGATGCGGTGCGAGAGACCCGCGATGGCCGATGCCTCGCTTTGGGAAGGTTCTTGGTAGTCTGGGCGACTGGATTACAATGCTCCTATCGACTCGGGCACTGCTTTCAATACAACGAAAAACAAGGCATCGAGCTGAGGAACTGTAAAAACAAAACAAAAAAAAAAATACTTTTTCTGTACGCATCTGCAGGTGGCCATGAGTCAAATGGCCGACATACATGCGCCCTACCTACATGCATGGAACCAGTGTAGGTGGGCTCCTTGCTCTGCCAATCAAGACGGGAGGAGGGATCAGGACTTGTGACCCCCTTAACGAAGTTACGTGAAGGGAGATAGCAGGATTCTAATTATATTGAAATATTCAGGATGCATGGTGCCAGCACCACATATCTCGGCGGCTGCTACCCTACCACGCTGCAGCATTCTGGGCGCTTGCATGGGTTCCGATCTAGGGTACAGGGCAAAGTAGGTACCATGGGTTGAGTATCACAGAATGTGGCCAGTGCTTCGTTAGGTTCCAATGTGCTACGGTGGCAGCCAACCAGTCAGAATGCGGTCTTCGAATTACTTGTCGATGCTGGGCTGGTCGACGGAACAGACGGTCTGGAACCCTACCTCTGTCCTGATTAGGTTATAATTCACCTTATGTAATGCTGCCTTGGAAGGAGTCGAACAGGGGACCTAAAAATATCGGTGCCAGAGGCTGCATACCAGGATGGATTGAGTTAAAAGTCAGGCCACAAGTGTGACTCAGGTATGAGAATGACTGTATGCAGGATAATCCGCACATACCGACCGACAAAAGATTGAGATGCAACCACATGACCTTAGTGTCCTAACGCTCTGCTTTAGTAGGAGTGATAGTGCAGTGCACATCACTTATGTGTAATTTTTCTTGCCCTTTCGTTTCTGTTCCTTTCTTTTCTTTTTTTTTTTTTTTTACCCCCCCTTCCCTTCCGTTTTACTTGATTTTGCTTTTCCTACCAGACTCTGTGATTGCGTCCGGTGCTTCATTGAATGGATACTTAATATACTTAGCTGACTCGCACAGATTCACAGCACCCCTCCTCTCGAGACCAATACTACTATGTATGTACTAACTACGAAGGTCTCCGCAGATGACCCTCCTCGCGACTTCGTCAAGGGATACGAAGTGCGTTCCACTTTCGTCCTCCATAGCCGTTCCCGTTTAGCCATGTCACCAATGCCGTGCCACATGCCCTTTGGATCTTCCTACAGATCCCCCTATCAATGGAAAGATCGACTGGGAATCCAATCCCAGGAGATGTGATACTGGGACACAAATGCACCTGCGACCTATCCCTGATGAGTGATAGTCGGGGTCCCCACTGATGTTTTCCCGAAACAGGCATCATCGTCAAAAGGGCCACAAATTTATCGGTACCTAAGATCCTGAGCTGCAGTGTCACGGTAGATCAAAGTGGAGCACGGGGCAGAATGTAAGTATTGCAGTCGCAAAAGTTTGTCTTGCAGTGGGGATTTGGACCTAGGCATTTTTTATTATATATTTTTTTTTCCCTCTTTCCACACAGCCTCCCCGAAAAGACCGACTGACGGACTCCTCACTGAGTTAACTACCCGTAACCACAGCTTTAGTCAACTATCCCCCCAGGCAAATATTTCCACACAAGACCAGCTCCACCAAAAAAATCCCCCAACAACCAATAACCCCAAATCGCCTGACCGTTAAGTGGACCCGAATTTTACTCTCCCACTAAAGGGGCCAAGATTCTAGGAGCATTAAGTTCACCAACCAACCCTGTGCCGGGTGTACCTTAGACCACTTGCACGCCATTCCCCTCAACGGGTAAAGAGTAAGCGATAGCTAGTCCTGTCTCATCCCAAGCCTATCTCTCGTCCTTCGGAAGGTATGGACGACGGAGGTATCCTCCAAGGACCATCCAACCCAAGGGGAGGGATCCACCGCCGCCATCGTTTCTACTGAATATACTTCTCAGCCCACACCAATTTCACCCAACCTAGTCCAGATACGTCTAAGCACCGCAGTACATTGGGCAAAACCTCATCGGCCGAGTAAAGATATCTTAGTCTACCACAGTTGCCAGTCTCGCACACGCCTCTCGTTCTCCAGTCTCCGTCTCCATCTTCATCTCCATCTAGTTTCTGCACCTTCGTCTGGACTACTGTTTTCTGTCTTGGATGGAGCTCTTCGCCTGGCTACGGATTACGGATCCCAAAAAGCCACATGGCTGACCTGAGTCTAAATCTGGGTCCGGATAGCCGCTACTTCCGTTGGGGTTTGGGCCCGCTTGCTTTTCCTTCCATGGTCCCGGTACTTTGCCTCTTCGATCTTTTATTCTGATTATTTTTATGATTTAATTTTGTAAATTCCCCGAGAGTATTTCTTCGATCCCGAATTAAAGAGGGGGGTGGACCGAAAATTGTGTATGGGCTTATGACGGTTGAATTTTTCTAAGTTTGAATTATATGGGGATCCTGCTGAGCTAGCTCACTATGAACTTAGTTCACGACAGTATCTTACTAAGAAATCAAGGGAACAGGTCAGAAAAGACCACGAAGCAACTCCATTGAATCTGATGTTCTCATATCGAACCGAACAGGGGTCCGGTTGTGAACTGTGGGCGTGCATGCTTACCTCGCAGGCCCTAGTTTCACCTTCTCCTTTCCTCGGCTTACATGAAATCAAATCAGATGAATCCAAAGAAAAGAAAAGAAAAGACTAGACTAGAAAGAAGGATGCTTAGAAAATCCTCCGGAGATAGTCTACTAACTAACTACTCATCTAGTGAATAATTAACTCGACTAGCCACAGGACTTGGGACTTGAGGGGGGCAAAAATAACAATAACCATAACAATGCCAAAGCCCATTAAAATCAAAACCCAAAATCGAATATATCCGTATTTCCCAGGGAAATAATAACACGACTGGTTTAAGACAGGGCCCGTCGGATTACTTGGCTTCTTTTATTAGTGAGTGAGTAGGGCTGTGGAGCCTGAATTTATTTCGGTGGCTGGCAAACTGGCACGTTTTGCGATGATCGCTCCCACAACCTATTTCCGTGGACTAGGACTATCTATCGACTTCGCGAGGCTTTCAAATCTGGCCAACTATTGAGTTCTGTAGTAGTCTATGATTCATTAATGGGATGTGAAACGAACGAGACTATGGGATCGGCTTATTGAACTCTACTTCAATATCATTATGCACAGCACTTTAACTTTCCTTCTTTTTTTTTTTTTTTTTTTTTTAACCAGGATGAATGGAATGGGATGCAGTTCGCGCAATTCGATTTAGATTAGAACTATTCCATTTTGATTCGGGTCTTGGGTCTTGGTTTTGATATCCTGGAGGTTCCATTGGAACTTGTCTGATGACCGTTTTGGTTTCCCCGTTTTTGTTTTGCCATCTGCTGAGGGTGCTTTAGTTTAGTGTGGTCCCTGGGTCAGACTTGTCATACGTGTACGTGTGGCAAACACTGCTACCTAGGGTACGTCTACTAGTAGTAGTTAGGTTGGTGGTATCTACTACTAGGGTAGCTTCGCTAGCTGGTTTTAGCTGTTGCTGTTGCTGATCGTGGTCGGAGACCCGTGGGTTAAGGGACGGTAGTTGTTTGTTTGTTTGAATGTATCGGACGTGGTATGTCCGGCAGGAAGCAAGTACTAGTAGTACTGTGTAGTATAGTAGTAGTATAGTAGGTATGGGACAACAGATGGCTTCCTAGGCTCAGGCTCCAAGGCTCCAGATGACCGCGTAAGTTCCCCCCGTGTGCCCCTCATGTCATAGCCACGATGTGTCTAGGCACCAGGATTGAGCGTTGTCTAGAACTTCATTCTTTTTTTTCTTTTTTTTTCTCTCTCTCTATTTTCATAATACAAGATAATACTAGTTATCTCGATCTGGGCATGTTTTGATTCAGATGGTTGTCACATGTATGATGAGCGGCCTTAGCTGTTGTGTGCGGGGGGGACACAAGTTTGAATGATACGTGTGCGTGATGTCGACTGCATGGGGGAGGGAAGGAAGGAAGGGAAGGGAAGGGAAATGGATGGACGAGGCAATTACTGGCATTGGCATGTACTATGCATATGTATGCCCCGGCGTGGAGCATAGCATCCGATTTGTTGCTCTCGACTTTTTGTTGCTTGTTGTCTGTGCTGCCTTGGCCCCTTCTTGCAGCGTGAGATGGGGATCCGCGGCTGTGGTTGGTGTTCTTTTGCTAATCTGATACATGGATCCACGGCATTTACCACAGTAGATAGGTTGGTAGGGAGGTGGACTTGGTGGAGGTAAGGTGTTTCGTTTCGGCTGCGTGTGATAGGACGTGTTAGGTTATATATTTTGGTGGTCCGAGGCAGAAACCCCGCTCGAGAGAGAGAGAGAGTAAGGGAGAAGCGAGCTGTACGTCGAGCGTTGGGGTGTAGATCTGGGAGGAGTTGGAAGGCCTATGGCTCATGGCTATGGCTAAGGCTATTCCATTGACGGATGAATCTCCAACCTATCACCTTATCTTCCGTGTGTCCTGGTCTTCTCTGTAGACGGAGTGCTAGCAGCTATCTGGCAGGATCCGATTTGTGGTTGGCATCGCCGGCTGCTTGCTTATTGACCCGAGTCCATGCGACATGTAAACCTCCCGTAAAGCCTCGAATACGAGTTCGGCGTTGCTATGGTCTATGCTATGTATTCCCGATGGATTCGAGAGCGTCTACGATAACTCACCGAATCTGGTTTTCGCATGCGAACCGTTCAACAGCAGAGCCATCCTGAATGACGCCTGGTGGATCTCCCCCCTCCGTACATTTAACGTTGGCTCGGACCTGTATGCAGAAGGCTCTTCATACGTTGCCTAGTCTAATGCAGTTCAGCCATGGCCAACAGTGCAGTTCCAGAGTAGCCTGAGAGTCTCGAAGGGCTTGGACCACTGCTGCCAGATAGTAGCCTATCTGCAGTGCCGTTCTCCCCATACTCGAGAATTGAGGCGCGAACTCGCTCAGTCACTCGCCTGGGGCGCAAGTAGCTTCGTAATGGCTCGACCTCTCCCCAAAAGAGCAGACGGGGGGGGGGCAGTAGTACCCCATTCTTTGACACCAATGACGCCGCCGGCGAACTAGCTGATTGCTGTTCGTCAAGATGCATCGTGCGTCCTCGTATAGTGAGAAACAGGTTCTGATTCTAGTGGTAGTTGCCCGGTTGGTTGGTCCAAGATGGGTTATCACATCCATGTGCCTGCTCCATCCTGCTACGGGCTTAACCGACACGCCCACGTCTCCATCTCATCCGATAGCCACTGTGTTCGTGCACACAGGCGCAGTGGACGGGTCAGTTCGAGCGATGGGGCGGACAAAACGCCATCGACTGGGGATGAAGCCTGGCGAAGTCTGCGACGGTGGAATGGGCGGTGTATGTGTGCGGACGTGAGCCTGTGCGCGTGGAGGGAGACCGGAGGCGTATTGCCGCACGATCGAGGCTATGTCGACCCCTGGCCTAGCAGGTAATCCATTGGCAGGATGCCGTTCGAGGCCTGCGAGGGAGATATCTTGAAGGCGACCCGGGCACCGCCTCGATTTATCGGATTTGTGATTTTCTGAAAATGGTCGTCGAATACCCAAGATTGATTGTGCTCGTTTATTTCCACTAGGCTCGTCTAGGTTAGTGGCTCGTGGAATGGTACTTTGGGTCGCTGCCCTTTTGCACTGAGCCGTTCTATAGGCGTCACCTATAGAGCTGCTGGATGTGGTGTACATGTAAGTCGTTTGAAATGCAGTGTTGGATGAGGGTTCCTCGGATATGTGGCCCATTGCCTCCTGCGTTGGAGTATGCATTGGTGGTCAGTCAACATATCGCTGGACCATTGTTTATAACTTTTAAACAGTGGTCGAATGATCATTCTATAGAGTCGTCAGCAGAGTTGCTTATGTTGAAGCATGATGTCGAAAGGGCGTATAGGGGGGAGAAAAAAGAAGAGAGACTGTCTTAGCCTTACGGCCATATCTGTATTTCTGGACTACGACTACGACAGTGAATGAGGATCCCCTTTACTATAACGATGGATCTGTGGACATCAAAGATGATCCGTTCGCAGTGAGGACTGAGCTGACTTATACCTGTGTAACTGAAAAGGAACGCCAGCATTGCAATCTCAAGACAAGTGAAGATTGCCATGTAGTATAGATCCTTTGGGGTTACTGAACTTGCCTTAGGCAGATGTATGGAACCTCAGGCTGCGTTGGAGACCTGCCCAATGTGGAATAGCGCCGCCGGGCAGTTCAAGCAGGTATGAAGTAATCCCCAATCACCATCGTACTGAAGCTCTCCCCGCATCCACCGGCGCTCGTTTGATTTCAAATCAACTTCTCATCATCCATGAGCTTCGCAAGATTGTTCCGACCCCGTATCGGTTCTCCATTTAGATTCCAGAATCGTTCTGTACCAGCCCAGGCGCAACACATCCGAGCCATGCATGTCCAATCGATTCCCATGTGTGAGTGACGGGCCAATATCAACAATACTGGTTTTATGTAGTTCTTCTCGCTTACCATCGCAGGGACGGGGAAGGGCAACAACTATGCCTACCTAGTGACGGACGAGCCAACCAAGCAGTCTGTAATCATTGATCCGGCTAACCCGCCAGAGTGAGTTGTCGTTCTCAACATGTATTCGTTGTTTGACATGCGCTGATGGATGCAGAGTAGCACCGGTGCTGCAGAGCCAAATCGCAGATGGAAAGATTGATCTGACAGCTATTGTTAATACTCACCAGTGAGTTTGGTACTCCCGTTGAGGATGAGCTATGTTGACTGTAAAAGCCATTGGGACCACGCGGGCGGCAATAATGAATTGGTGAGCGAGATCAATCTCTGCCTACCCCATAGAACGGAAGCAATGACTAACTGTCTCAGCTCAAAATCTTCGGCAAACTCCCCGTTATCGGGGGTAAGAATTGTCAATCGGTGACGCAGACCCCGGCGCATGGAGAGACGTTCAAGATCGGAGAGCGCATCTCCGTCAAAGCTCTCCATACGCCTTGCCACACCCAAGATAGTATCTGCTATTTCATGCAGGATGGCGAGGAACGCGTCGTTTTCACGGGTGACACCCTGTTCATTGGAGGTATGTATTCGCCGCTCCTCGATAATTTAGACTATGTTCAACTTGGCTTGATGCTCATATGTTATAGGCTGTGGTCGCTTTTTTGAAGGCACCGCCCCGGAAATGCACAAGGCGTTGAACGAGACGCTTGCCTCTTTGCCGGATGATACTAAGGTCTTTGTAAGTTGCATTTTTTGACTATTTTTACGATCGAATACTGATATGAAACCAGCCCGGCCACGAGTATACCAAAGCCAACGTGAAGTTCTGTCTTGCCGTGTCGCAGTCAGAGCCTATCAAGAAGCTGGAGGCATTCGCAGAGCAGAACCAGCAGACCCAGGGCAAGTTCACGATTGGTGATGAGAAGGTATTTTCAGAATCAACTATCGTCTTGTAGCAGCAGCTGACAAGCTATGTTTAGCTCCATAACGTGTTCATGCGCGTCAATGTAGGATCTCTCTTCCTATGTCATCTTGGATCAAAGGCTAATGGTACATCTAGGACCCCGAGATCCAGAAGAAGACCGGAAAGACAGACCCCGTTGAAGTGATGGCAGCCCTACGGGAGATGAAGAATGCGATGTGAATGTGATATTGTAGTGTATGTACCAATAGTAGCATGGGTGAGCGTTGGGGGTGATGAATTTGAACAATATCCGAGCAGCACATTCGACATTTACCATGAATCAATAGCAAGTTACTACTAGTAATACCTAGACCGGCCCAACATCCGCCAATAGCCTGAATACAAACCTGCACAACCAGGTCTCCATGATGCAGCAGCACCTCAATCATCGTGACGTCAGGCATGAATCTATATACTATAAGTAACATCCAAGCAAAGCCATCCACATCCAAACCATTCATGCTCACACTGTAAATCACCATAATCCAGCCTGCAGGGTATACACCACCAACCACACACCAACCCAACGCATATACAACAAGGATGTCCACCCAAAACGACCCCCCAGGAGACCCCAAGACCACCAAATCCCAAATCCTCGAAACCGGCGCCGCAGTTGTCCAAGACTTCACGCCCGTGAAACAAATCTGCGCCCATCTAAACGCCTTCCACGTCTACGTCGACGACCCGACCCGCTGCGTCGAGGCAAACCACTACTGTTCCCATATCACAGAAGGTACCGTACATCCAGCCATGCATACATATATACTCACCCCCATTCACTTCCTCTACCATGGCATACACGCACACACCGAAGTAATGATATAACCAATCCCACTGTAATCTACACGACACAACACACCCACACTGACAATCCCAACCCCATGGCAAACCTTGTGACAGACCTACGACAATGCCTCCTCTACTCGTCGCCGGACCGCAACGCCAAACTCCTCGGTGTCGAGTACATGATCACGCCGCATCTCTTCTCGACCCTGCCCCCCGAGGAAAAGCAACTCTGGCATAGCCACGAATACGAAGTCAAGAGCGGGATGCTGGTCATGCCCGCGCCGTCTGGCGTTCCCGCCACGGTCTGGGAGACGGCCGAGACGGCCGAGATGAGGGATATATTGCCGTTGTATGGCAAGACGTATCATTTCTGGCAGGTGGATCGCGGGGACCCGGTGCCGTTGGGGGCGCCGGTGCTTATGGGGAGTTTTACTAGTGAGGAGGATGTGAACAGGGTGCATGAGAGCGGGTTGGAGGGGTTGTGTAAAGGGAGGGATGAGAGGTTTGGGGTTGATGTTAAACATAAGAGGGATGTGAGGAAGGGGGTGGAGAGGCCGGAGAGGTGGGAGGTGGATTCTGGTGAGTTTTTTTTTCTTCTTCTTTTCTTCTTTTCGTCTGTTTGTTGTATGGCCGGGCTGACTTGCATTCTAGACGTGGATGTTGCGTGGAAGAAGTAGGCCTACTTGTGTTTCTTCTATCTGAAAAGTGAAAATGAACAGTCTTGAAGTAATAAAAAAAAATGTATTGATTCTATGGAAATGGTTGTCTCCCGGCATTACCACCCAGCTTCCCATTCCCATAGTTAAATGGGGTCCAAGCCGGGCTATCGTTTAGGGAATCGACCACCGAAGCGGCCGAAATATGTTCATCTTGCTTCACTGTCCACACTCACGCGTTCTGGTGTTTAATTTCGGCAACGGTGAGCTCTAGCAATTTTAGAAGCGATGTAGATATGATATGTACTATCACGCAAGAAGAACAATAGAATAACATTGTAGACACCTGGCAATTGGCACATGGACCGACAACCGTAGAGTTCGAATCGAACCGTCCAGGGAGAGAATAAATGCAAACATAAAACACTTATATAACCCCGACGGTCTATCCAAACCCAAACGAGGGTCCAAACCCCCAAAAACCAGGCATTGTTGTGCGAAAAAGTTCTTGCATGAACAGAGGAAGAGAAGAAGAGGAAAAAAAAAAAAGGTTCCCGCCTTTTTATACCTATGCCACACGTGACCATCCCGAAGCTCCGCCCCGGGGATTGAGATGGAGCCAACGCCCATTTAGTAGGAGTGAAATTGGTAATTGAATTGGGGGGAGGATAAACCAGACTTCAACCAGAAAATGTCCAGCTAGGTCCCATGTCGCGCCTACTCCGAGAAACATTGAGAAGGGCCACGCCCGGCGGGGTCTTCCGGCTTACGCTGGATGGCGTGGGACTGTTCTGCGCGTGTACGCTTATCTGGGAGCATCTGATCACGGTGCAGCTCAGTGAAGGGCCGTCGATGTATCCGACGTTCAATCCACGCGGCGATTACCTGTTGATATCGAGGGTGCATAAACATGGCAAGGGGATTGAGGTGGGCGATGTGGTGCGGTTCTATCATCCGACGTTTTTGGGCGTGAATGGGGCCAAGAGGGTCATTGGCATGCCCGGGGATTTTGTCTGTCGGGATTTACCGTTTAGTACGGAGGTTGGGAAGAGCCAGGAGATGATTCAGGTTTGTGCTTCGGATGTCTTGGGTATGGTGCGTGGCTGACAGGCTTTTTTTTTTTTGATGCTAGGTGCCTGAGGGTCATGTCTACGTCGGAGGTGATAACCTGCCCTGGTCGAGGGACTCGAGAAACTATGGACCCATACCTATGGGTTTGATCAATGGGAAGATTATTGCCCGTGTTTGGCCGCTTTCGAAAGCCCAATGGGTGCAGAATACGATGCAGCCGGCTCAGCTTGACGACTAAGTGGATCCTCTACAAGCATGATTTAGGGCGGAGTCTGGAGTTGTGGGATATTTGTGCATATTCATACAGTTCGATTGTACAGTACAGATATAAGGCCAATGATAGAATAACCGGAAAGGAAAAGTATAGCGGGAGTCCATTTACCGGAAGGTAGATGGGTTTCTCCTTTTGTAAGGCAGAGGCTCGACCCTCTTGCGGCGGAGCTCCATGTCCACCTCGGCGTATCCATTCTCCTTCATGACCTCCGCCATCGTCGAATCCCATTCGGTACGGAACAGGTGCGCTCCAATGGCCTTCAGGTGGTACCTGGCTTGCAGGGTGCGGAGGAGCTTGTTATCGCGGGTCGTCTCCTTGGCCTTGACGGCGGCGAAATCGAGCGGCTGCGAATCCTTCTGCTCCATAATGAAAACCGACAGACGGTGGTAGGGGCTACCCTTCTGGGCAACCGGAGGCAGCCATGGCAGGACGACCTGCGACTCCGACGAGAGCTTGGACAGATCGACCTTGGTGGAGACGGCCGAAATGGGTACATTGACCGCCAGATAATGCATTCTGTAGTCGAACCCGTCCTTCTCGACATTGGGAACATCGGAATCGACCACGGCGATCGTCACGAGTTTCTCACCCCGCTCGAAGAGCTGCACGTCAAGCTTTGGTGCAGATGTGCTGACACGGGAGTTGACGAATTCTCCGGGCTGAACGGGCGACCGGCCGAAATAGAGCTTAGTGTCGACGATGGGATCGCAGTGAGGAAGGACATCAGGGATAACATTCATCTGTGTGATTCTCTGGACCAGGATCTTCCGGCGGTACTCCCTCCATTTCTTGTCGGCCAGATAACGGTAGATGGGCTTGCTCATATCGCCTGTAATCAACTATTGTTAGGATCAGACGTAGATGTGAGATAAGGATTGATCTCAACAAGGAAATCCTCACCCTGTCCGTCTTCAAACTTCTTCTTCACCAATGGGTCGTTAATATCTGCATGAATCTTCAGGCGTTCAAGGTGAAGCTCCATGGCTACCAGGCGCGACTTCTTCACTTGCTCGCCTCCGGCTTCTTCTGTAGGAACAGCCTGAAGCCTGGCGATCTTTTCCCTCATGGACACGATATCCTTCAGCTTCTCCTCCCGATCCGCAAGGAGGACCTGCCGTGCCTCTTGGAAACATTGGTAGGGCAGTTGGTCGAAGGGAACATTTGGTGAGCTTTGCAAAGCCGCGCGACGTCTGCGAGATCCAATGGGCGAAACACCCTGTCGTAGTAATCTTCGTTCCAATCGAGGACTCGATACAAGCGCTGGGTCGGGTGCTTTGTGGAAGGGTTGACTCTTAGGTTCAGCCTGGGCTTCCTCGCGAGCGAGAGCGGTAGTTTGGAAGGCCCGGGCTGACTGCACCTGAAGGGTCGGAAGGGCTCTAGGGTAGGATTTTTGAAGGCATTGGAGCAAAGGCTTTGCTGCCCGCTCACAATGGGCCATTTTGACGGACGATTGGGTTGGGTAAAGGGTGTAAAGAAAGAAGGCGAGGTGGTTCTCGTTCCAGTCGTCGGGGAGAGAGGTGTTCCTTGCCGGACGGAACTTTTTTCGTTGTCGGAGCCAAGCCTCAGCGGGTTAGCGCCTCCCGTCTGAACTTTTGCTTCATCGCCCATTTGGCAACCGCAGCGCCCATTTGGCAAATCCAGCGCCCAGTTGGCAACCCCAGTTCCCCCCCATATCACGACATCCCTTAGAGCTTTACCGACAGCACAATGCCTGGAGGTGACGCCCTTCGTGCCTTAAGATGGCTCTCCCGGAGCACTGGTGGGTTGCTCTCGGGGTCTGAGACCACTACAGTATGTGCTATTGTTCTCTTTACGTTCCCGGTTGCATTCGAATCATACCGTCAACTCTAACAATTATGGTCACCTTCTACAGCAACGATGCCTTACGAAGTCCTTTTCACGGTCAATGGCTACGGAGTCCCAAGCAACAACCGAACACCTTACTCGTGAAGCCCCCAAAGCCGTGTGGACTACGGAACCCGCGCGGGCAACTACCTACTCCTTCCCTTCGATGGAACCATTGCGCTTTGTTGAATACCCTCGGAACCATCTCCTGATGCCCCTGCGGAAGGATATCTTACATCGGGCCGTCATCTACGAAGGTGACATGACCAGACAAGGTTCGGCGAGCACCAAGTGGAGAGACGATGTGCACGGAAGTGGCAGGAAATTGCATGCGCAGAAAGGTACCGGCAAAGCACGTGCTGGCGACAAGAAATCTCCCATCCGTAAAGGAGGAGGTGTTGCCCACGGTCCTCACCCTCGAGACTTCTCCACGAGCCTTCCTCAGAAGATCTACGACCAGGCATGGCGGATAGCTCTCAGCTATCGGTACCGACGCGGCCAGTTGATCATTATCGACAACGACATCTCGGTCCCGGAAGATGCTACTCCGTACTTGATCAAAGAAATTTTCAAGGTTAACAACTGGGGCCGCGAGTTTGGACGGTCGACCCTGATCACGGATCAGCTAGATGAGGGCCTGTTTGCTACGGTGCGTGAGGTGGGCGAACATGCGAAGATTCTGGACCGCAAGGATGTGGATGTCAAGGACCTTTTGGAGACGGGACGTTTGATTATTGAGAAGCAGGCGCTGGACCGTATCCTGGCTAATCACTCGAGGGATTTGGCTGTTAAGCCTGCGAAGGCTCTGTATTGATTTGTCGACGGGCGAATGGATGTTACTTTTTGGGCACTGAGGAACTGTTATCTGTACAAATAGAATCTAGCAATGTATGATTGTCACTTGTAATTTGACCTGAAGAAGCAGACAAGCTATATTTCCCTCGGTTTGATCGTTGTGATTCATGGATATGCATAGGGAATGAATTACTCCTACTACCTATAGCTAAAAAAAAAAAAAAGATCCAGTCCGCTCATGATTAAGTACAACTTGAGGGAATTAATAATTTCTAAAATAGATTCAGACCAAGAGAAGCAGTCAAAGATGGGCCTGTGTAGGTAATGGGCCGGCTATCAGCTGTTTACAGGACGCTCGGCTGCTCCAGTCGGCGAGGAAAATCGTCCGCCGCGAAAAACTCCGAGGTCAAGCGAAGCGGAGATCGTCTTTAACCGTGAGCTTCTCTGATACTACTAATACACCCCCTCTCTTCGCCCTCTACCTGTTTCTCCTTCCCGTCCGACAGGCTAAGGTCTGCCTAATGTTGCTCCGACACAATATCCCCCGGTTATCAACACCGTCGAGCTGGATCTCGCGGGTTTCACCAGCAACCATGCCTCTCCGCGCCAAAGTGACAAACCCAGCTTTCAAAGCTGCCACAGTATGGGCTTGAGCCTTCTTTTAGTGCTGAATGCCTCGGTTACTAACGATTGTCATCCTAGATGTCAACTTCCACGAACCTTCCCAAAGAGCTGCCCGGCGATGAGCCCGACGATGTTTTGTTCAATTCTTTGTACGGCGTGCGCTTGGTCGAGCTTAATCGCCCTAAGAAGCTCAATTCCCTGAACGGTTCGATGGCTCGGAAGATCCTCCCTCGGCTGAAGGTGAGCTGCATTGGCGAAAGGTTGTACAATGGTTATGGTTGCTAAGCGTCGAATAGGAGTGGGAAAAATCCCAGCTGGCAAATGTTGTCATGGTTGCCGGCGCAGGCTCAAAGGCACTCTGCGCTGGCGGAGACGTTGCAGCCCTCGCTCTGCAGAACGAACAGGGCCCCGAGGGACAGCAGAAATCGACCGACTTCTTCGGTCTGGAATACCAGCTCGACCACACCATCGCAACCTACTCCAAGCCCTTCATCTCCGTCATGGACGGCATCACCATGGGAGGTGGTGTCGGCCTCAGTGTTCATGCCCCCTTCCGTATCGCAACCGAACGTACTGTCTTCGCCATGCCTGAGACCACCATCGGATTCTTCCCGGATGTTGGCGGCTCTTTCTTCCTGCCCCGTCTTGACGGCCAAATCGGAACCTACCTCGCCCTCACCTCGGAGCGTCTGACCGGCGTCCAGGCTCTCTATGCCGGTATTGCCACACACTACTTCCACTCCAGCGTGCTGAGCAACCTCACCAACCGTCTGGCTGAGCTGGTCTTCCAGGATCAGGCTACCCCCAAAGAGCGTATGGACTTGGTCAACAACACCATGGCTGAATTCTCCACCGGTCTGCCATCGCTCACGGAGGAGCCAATGCTTCTTGCTGGCGGCCTGCGCAGCGCCATTGACCGATGCTTCAAGTACAACACCGTGGAAGAAATCTTCCAGGCGCTGGAGAAGGAGACAGAGCAGAAGGAATGGGCCCAGAAGACCTTGGAGACGCTATCCGTTCGCTCCCCTACCTCGCTCAGGGTCACCCTGCGCCAGATGCGTCTGGGTAAGAAGTGGTCCATCTCCGAGACCTTCCAGCGCGAGCATCACATTGCTGGCAAGTTCATGAAGCACCCGGATTTCGTCGAGGGTGTCAAGGCCCGTCTCATGTCGAAGCCTCCCCGCCAGGCCTCCTGGCAGCCTGCTACCCTCCAGGAAGTCTCTCAGGCGGATGTTGATGCTTTCTTTGAGATCCCCGAGGAGGAGTCTCGCCTGCCGCTCCTGAGTGAGACCACTTACGGTGAATATCCTCATGCCCACTACGGCCTTCCCACAGAGAAAGACATTGCGAAGTTTGTGCGCGACAGCACGGAGACCCAGCAACAGACGGTTAACGACTTCGTTCAGAAATGGGGCAACAAGGAGGGTGTCCGGGAGAAGGTTGCGGAAGTGTTGGCCAGACGGACTGTTCAGACTCCCGAGGGCCTGCGTTGGGAATAGATATGCGAAGAACAGAAATAAACGGCGATTTTTCAATTCCTCTGTACTTTTGATTGTCAGGTTTTTACAATGGGTATAATTTTATTGACATGTATTTCATCAAATTAACAGGAGCTAGACGGTACGAAATCAGATCTGTCTTGGAGCGTCCATTCATTGACCTTGAACCCACTCATAGTAGATAGTGTGCGGAAGAGGTGGAGGTCTCGGTACTGTTAATAAGGGACTGGTGTACTCCATAGGTATGAATGACTACTACGAGTATCTCATGGTATTAAAGCAAGCATTTTGTGGATCCTAGCCTCTTGTTCTGTATCTACTAAGGAAGGACCTTGAAGTGCAATCGATTGTTGGGGGATGGGATCCATAATCTAATCAGATAACAAATTAGATTTATTTGCTTTATCGGTAAATTAAATGCACTTCGGTCCGAGACCTTCACATCGTCAGTCCACCGCTACTCCGGTGTATTTCATCTCCCAACAATCATCGTCATAGACTCTGAGTCAGACTTCAAATGTAGCGAGTCAAGAATGAAGTAAGGGAACAAAAAAAGGAGGTAGAGAAAAGAAAGGAAGGACATATCATCAATAGATTCGTTATCCCCGACGATGTCTCGCGGGGACTCAACGGATGAGGCGGAGCCATTCCTGCCACCATCATCTTCATCAGAGTCTATCGAGACGCCAATACGTGCTTCGAAGCCAGTGCTGATCAGACTATACATCTCACACAGCCTGTCGACATGGAATTCGCGCATGTTTGAGTTCGGAGCGGTCCTGTTCCTGGCCTCGATCTTCCCAGGCACTTTGTTGTACGCTTCCATCTATGCACTGGTGCGCTCTTTGTCGGCAGTACTATTATCGTCCTGGCTGGGTTCGGTAGTAGATCGGTCGAACCGATTGAAGGTGATCCGGCAGTCTATTAGTATGCTCTATCTGTCCTCCATTCCGCTGGAGCTATGAGATCGCATAGTTAACCAGAGTCTAGTATGGCAACGACTTCCCGTGGCATTATCCTGTGCATGCTTTGTTGCACTCCTGACCCCATTAGGGCCGCCCTATATCTCTCCGCTCTTGTTCGCCGTGGTCACTCTGCTTGCGTGCTTCGAAAAACTGGCTTATACAGCCAACACCGTGGCGGTCGAAAGAGACTGGGTGAGAAATTTCTATTTATTTGGGTGAAGTTAAACACTCTAACTTTGAAAAGGCAATCGTTGTATCAGATGCTTTACAAATCCCAAGACAAGGTTTGATTCTCTTCTGCGGTAGCACTCAGGAAGTGGACTGACATATAGTCAGACTTAAATGCTTCCATGAGACGGATAGATCTCTTCTGCAAGCTTCTCGCTCCTGTGGTAATCTCCTTAATAGATAGCTTTTCTACCCGGGTTGCGATATGGACGACCTTGGGCGTGAATGCTTCATGCGTCTTGTTAGAATATTTTGCAATAGCGCAGGTACCATCACTATACTGATTCTAACTCGGTCGCAACCACTAACGGAAACAATAGGTATATAAATCAGTGCCAGAACTGGAGCGACCTCAAGAAATTGATGTGAATCAAAATGAAGGAGAAGAAGCGGCTTCCGACGATCAGATTCCTCAACGCAGCATAGCTTTCAGCATGGTGCAGCACGCTAGAGGTGTCGTTGCTCCATGGCGGGAATATGTCTCGAGTCCTCTCTTTCTGGCGTCATTCGCCCTGAGCTTACTTTATCTCACTGTTCTTTCGTTTGGAACGACAATGGTCACCTATTTGCTTCACACTGGCTTCACTTCTCTGCAAGTCAGTGGAATGAGGATTGGTGCTGTGATTGCAGAACTATCGGGGACATGGGCAGCCCCGTTCATCATGAATAAAATCGGGCCCATTAGGTCCGGGCTGTGGTTCCTGAACTGGCAGTTTGGCTGCTTAGCCGCTGCGGTTGCTGCTTTTGCATTCCTCAACAACAGCTCTCAGCTTGTTGCGGTGAGTCTCATTGTGGGCGTTGCCCTAAGTCGCATTGGACTATGGGGGTTCGACTTGTCGGTACAGTTTCTCGTGCAGGAGGTAAGCAATGTCCCCAAGAGAATCCTAGCTTCTCTGCTGACAGGTACAGGGTGTCGATGAACATGCGCGAGCCCGCTTCTCGTCCACAGAAATGGCACTGCAAAGTATCTTCGAACTGTTCTCGTTTGCAACGACCATCGTCTTCCCTCTTCCGGAGCAGTTCAAGTATCCAGTATATATCAGCTACGGGGCCATTGCAATGGCGGCAATATGCTTCGCAGCGTACGTCCGGAAGGAACGAGGGCATTTGCTGCATACATCCAAGTGCTTTGGAGGTGAGAAATTGCGATTGTTTGGTGGGGAGATGCCCTCCAGGGACATACGATGTGATGATTAATATTTGTATGTGTAGTCGGGTTGCTTGTATCACCCGTAGGATAAACACAGTACCAAGGCATGGAAGATTCAATACACGAGAAAGTTTAGCAATCCTGTTTTATTTCTCTATAATTTTTTGTTTCATTCATATTTACTAGTACTTGGGATAAATAATTATATGACCTGCCAATCACGCCCCTTGCCGAATTGCGGGGAAACGCCGTCCATCTTTAGTTTCTTGAATTAATTCAACTTCAACTCCTGCACTGCAACCACTACTACATCATGACTACAGCGCACTACAGCCAACTATGGAGGTAAATCCCCTGGGAGATGTCTCACGAGCCTATAGCTAAGGAAGATCAGGTTCCGAGAGCACGGGGAACAGGCCGATCAGGTCCCCGCCGCCGCACCGGCTGCTTGACATGCCGTGCACGTAAAGTCCGCTGCGACGAGGCCAAACCAACCTGTGCCAATTGTACTCGGCTACGACTGCAATGCATTTACAAAACTATTGTTCCAGGGATTGCATCCCGACGGAGCACCCAGAGGATACCTCAAGTTCCTCAACAGGCTTTCACTATCGACCCGACCCCCACTCATGTTCCAGATCGTCTGGATGTAAACTACTTCGATACAGTTCTGCAACCTCGTGCGCTGCGTCCTCGCCGGGCATCGCATATGTTACCTCACCAGATGACAGACCACACGCTGCCATCAACGTCAGTTGCGGTTCCCGATTTTCCGAATTTTGACATGCTCAGCTTTATTGGCGAAATTACGTCAGACTTCGAACAGAAACATCTCGACCTGACGAACGGAGTGTCGGCATTTACTCTTACCAGTGAAGCACTATCTCCAACGACATTGGGGACTGTTGGAGGTAGCAACTATATAGTGCAACAGCCGACTTGGACTGTTGATACATCCGTCGGGACACTCCCAAGTCCGAGTGACAGCCAATCAGATGTGGTACAAAATGTACCCTCAGGTGATAGGACTATATGGCCCCAGCCGAGGGAAACTTACGAAGAACAGCTGCTGTCTCATTTTGCGGAGATAGATCCGCCGCCTACGACATTTGGGTCTATTTCGCTAGAATGGAATTATGTACGCAGCGTTATTGTCTCTCTTTCAGGAGATGCTAATTGCTTGTTAAATGCGGTATATTGTTACTCTGATATACGTAAGTCGATGGAAGAAGGCAAACGGTGGAGAGCGGCCCCGGTGTATCATCAACAGGCGAGCTCGGAGATCCAGTCTTGTATCACCGAGAGTATGGATGATTCACTACTGAAGAGGGCATTGACGGCGGTTTTCCTGCTTATGTTGTCGGAGGTATGTAGGTGTTTTCTAGCATGCGTATCGAGCTAAACATGTATAGGTAGTGTCATTGCCAGAACTAGGGGACTCTAGTACGTCTTTTCTCCATTCGGCGTATTTGTTGCTACAGCGTTTTCACCACCGAACCAAGTCATGGACCGGGTTTGGCCACTTGATAGTCTCATGGATCTCTTTGTTGGACGTCAGAGCGCTAATTGCTGGCCGTGATGGGGATCCTCTTGTTGAGCTAGGGATGCTAGATCAAGTTGACACGGCTGAGACAGATCAAAGACTGGACGACGAGCTCCTCTCGAAACCGGGCTATCTCATACACAATGCCATTGTTGGCCCCGCATATTCCTTCCTATTCAAGGCTCAACAAGTAATCCGCCGTATTGTCTGCCTCGACATGCACCACCGCAGGCGCGGGACAGTCAGCGATGAGTTCGAAGTCCTCCAGGTTGCGCACCAGATCGGTGCGGACCTAGAAGCCCTCTGGAACAAACGACCACGGGTGTTAGATGTTTATGACAAGCCAGAAGAACTACATGACACCCTTCAACCAGCCGTGGCAGACGAAGTCTGCCGCACGTTTCGGCAGTATATGGCCAATTTCTTGGCCATATTCATATATCTCCACCGAGTGGCTTTTGTGATCTACCCGCGGACAGACCGGGTGCATCGCGCGGTGGACCAGATCATTCAGCTGGCCACGGTGGAGTCCGGCAGTGTGAACCATCGCCTGCCGATCAGCTTTATCTGGCCGCTATTCGTGGCCGGTTTGGAAGGCTCATTGGAGCAGCGAGGATGGATTATACAGGAAATGCAGCGCATGGCCGACTTGCCTAGTGACCACAGGCCCGTGGCACAGCGACATCCCAACGCGAAAAAGATACTGTTGCTACTTGAGGAGATGACAAAGCGCCAGGATGCGTCTCGAACGTGGGCGGACTCACGCCTTGTACGGCGAGAACTCTTCGTAGACCCCTTCGTACTAATATAACCGACATCGTGATGTTAAGCTCTGCAACGCGAATCATATACAATATCCATCAGTCATGACATTCGTACGGAGATATATATCAACAATTCTACAGCTAAAACTGCTTAACCACTCTCTGGAACCTAGGCGGGCTTCTCATGAACTTTTCAGGCTCATCCCTCGCCCCTTTCTTCCAATAATCATACTCCATCCACGCATTCTCTGGCATCTGTGCCTCCGTTGCCTCCAGAAAATCTCCCAGGTCTGGATTCAACGGAATCACTCCCGTCTCAATAACATACTGATCCCACAACTTTAGCAACTGCTTCAACCGATCGGGATATTGGTCCGCCAGATCATGAATCTCCCCAGGATCGTCGGCGAGATTGTACAGCTGCCACCGTTCGGGGCCCTTCGGCTTGGGAATGTAGACAATCTTCCAGTCCCCGAAGCGCAGT
The DNA here is from genome assembly GCF_001792695.1 of Aspergillus bombycis. Taxonomy (NCBI): domain Eukaryota; kingdom Fungi; phylum Ascomycota; class Eurotiomycetes; order Eurotiales; family Aspergillaceae; genus Aspergillus; species Aspergillus bombycis. The sequence continues at coordinate 31,753 of NW_019170172.1, read as the reverse complement.
GCCGCTCTCCCACAGGTCTCCCAACCCTGGATAAACTCCTGCTCATGAATTCGGGGCGCATCACCACTCGCCCAGGGGTAAAAGCTGCGACCACGCATGGAGACAACCTCACGACCCTTATACGACGGCGCGGGGTGCGTCGCGCCCGCCATCTGCAAGATAGACGGAGCCAGATCCATAACCGTTGCGAACTGATCCGTGACACTTCCGTTACGCACATGATCCCCCACGGAAACAGACGACGGGAACCGAGCTAAGAATGGCACTCGCACACCCCCCTCCGTGGTAAACGCCTTGTACAGTCGACTCGGCGCAGTAGCGGCCTGGGCCCAGCGGGGGCCATACCAGATGAAGGAGTTGCCGTTGCCAAGATTCTCAAGTGAGTTATCATAGTATTTCTGGAGATGGGGCATGACGCCGCTCTGGACCATGGGGTAGGCTTCGTAGGCAGCGCCCTCGGCGCCGTTGTCGGACATGAAGCAGACAAAGGTGTTCTCCAGCTCGTCGATGGAAGAGAGGTAGTCGACTACCTTGCCCACGTTAGCATCGATGCATTCCACCATCCCGGCGAAGACTTCCATGGCGGTGCAGGAGAGCTTTTGTTCCTCTGGCGTGAATTCGGACCAGGGTTTGACTTCGTCTGCCACGACGGGGTGGGCTTCGACGTCTGAGCGGATCATGCCTAGTTCTTTGAGGCGCTGGAGACGTTTCTGACGAAGTGCTTCTGGACCGTCGTCGTAGACACCGCGGTAGTGGTCGATATACTCGCGAGGGGCTTGCAGGGGCCAGTGTGGAGCTGTGAAGGGGAGATAGGCGAAGAAGGGACGCTCATCGGAGCGGTCGTGCCATTCATGGAGGTACTGGAGCATCTTGTCGCCGTAACCATCGGTTGAGTACCAGCCCTCGGGCAGCTTTTTGACATACTTGTCGTCTTCCATGTGCAGGGCGATATAGCTAGCTTCCAGGAAAGTAGGTGTCTCGTCCGTGTCCTGTAGCTGGGGCTCATAGGCGTAGTGGTTTGAGCAAGCGGGGAGATGGGCTAGAGAGCGATCGAAGCCGCGATGAAATGGCGAACGCTCAGGTGTCAGGCCCAGATGCCATTTTCCTGACATGAGGGTGTGGTAGCCTGCGTCGCGGAGGACCTCGGGGAGGGCCACAACGCGCTCGTTGAGATAGCCCTCGTAACCTGGCATGCCGCGCTGGGGCGCGGTGCTCATCGCGGAGCCTTTGGGGCCGTTCTGACCTGAGATGTTGGTCCATTCGATGAGGTTGCCCAGGCCAGCGATGTGGTGGTCCGTGCCGGTCATGATCATGGCGCGGGTGGGACTATTTCTTGGTCAGTCCTATTCTGCTGGAGGTAGTATTGGGTGTCATGAGAGGAACGCACGAGCACGCAGCCGCAGCGTGGAAGTCAGTAAACCGCACCCCCTGTTTGGCAATGCGATCGAGATTCGGCGTGCGGATCTCGCCGCCAAAGCAGCCGATATCCGAGAAGCCCAGGTCATCGGCGACGACGACGAGGAAGTTAGGGCGCTTGGGAGCCATGATGTCTGTTGGTAATCGTCCATAGAATAACTATTGTCTAGCGAGTCAAGAGACCTCATTCTCGGTCAGAGAAGCGCAGAATGCGCTCTATTTATCACGATGAACATGATCGAGAACTACATATCTTGACAGGATCCGATCGTCTGTCGGCTGTCGGCTTTGCGAAACGCCTGATCCCCAGGGGTTGGTCTGGAAGTACCTGGGGTAGCCGCTCCAGTGAGGATCTTCAATGGAAGAATATCATTTCCTGGTGGATATGGCGCCATTAGGGCTGCGGTTTGCGTCTCCAGTCACTCGGCTGTCGGCTGTTTCTCGCTTTTGGGCGTCATCAGCTGACGTCAGCTGCATCCCTTTTGGGTAGTCCGTGTACGTACTTCGCTGTTCCTCCACTCCTATACAAGGCGATGCCTCTCGTCTTTCCAGAGAGATCCCGAATGCGAAATGGAAGAATATGAGGTCCTACACGCAGATCCCGCAATGGGACCATACCGATCCCACCACCGTGCAACCGGAGCCGCTCCTGTCGCGACAAGCAGTATTCCGCATATACTGGCTCACGGCCATTGTCTGTTGCGGTGGCATCCTTTTCGGATATGACTCGGGCGTCATCGGTTGGTTTAATCTTGGTGGCGCGCCTTCCAGCTCTATCTAATACTCCGCAGGGGGGGTCCTCACCTTCGACTCATTTCTCCGCGACTTCCATTGCACCCCGGCTATCCAAACCCGCGTGAGTGCTCTGGCGGTAGGGATCCAACAAGCCGGCGCCCTGGTTGGCTGCCTGGCGATATGGCCTGTAACTAACCGCCACGGTCGTCGACGAGCCATGATGTACTGTTCCGCCATCTTCTGTCTGGGGGTCATCTTCGAGGTCATCAACTCGCACTCCCTGCCAGTCTTCTACCTGGGCCGCGTCATCTGCGGCCTCGGGGTCGGGGGATCCGCCACGGTGATCCCCATCTACCTCTCTGAAATGAGCCCTACGGACATGCGCGCCCGCCTGGGTAGTTGCTACCAGTTCACGTTCACCGTAGGCATCCTCGTCTCCTACTGGGTCGATTACGGAATCCAATTCCGTGCCCCCACCGCCGCCCAGTGGCAAATCCCACTAGCCCTACAGCTCGTCCCCGGCGCCCTCATGGGTCTGGGCATGCTGAGTCTCGACGAAAGTGTCCGCTGGCTCCTCAGCCAAGGAGACTCCCATCGCGCCTGGGCCAGTCTGACCTGGATCCGGGCATCGTCCGGGCCCTCCGTCGCGGCCGAATTCGCCCAAATCAAAGGGGGCATCGAAGCCGATCGCCACGCCACCGCAGACTTCCACGTCCGCGAACTACTCGAAAGACCCAATGGCCGTCGATTCCTGTTAGGGATCAGTCTCTTCCTCGCGCAGCAATCCACCGGCGCCACGGCAATGGCCTACTTCGGACCCCAGTTCTTCTCGCTGTTGGTGGGAGACAGCGGTGCAAATCAGTCCCTCACACTCCTCCTCACGGGGATCTTTGGCGCCCTGAAAGTAATCAGCTGTCTCGCGTTCATCATCTGGATCGCCGAACGCTTCGGCCGAAGACCCCTGCTCATCCTCGGCGCCCTGGCCATGTCCCTCTGCATGGTCTCCACTGCCTTTGTCGTCAGATCTGACCCGTCCCCTCCCCCAGGCCACACCACCAGTAATACTAGCATCAAGTCCACGGGAATATTAACCATCTCCCTAATCTACCTGGACATAATCGCCTACAATTTCTCCTGGGGTCCCCTCCCGTGGCCCTGCACGGCAGAGCTCTTCAACACCCGTATCCGCGAACCGGGCGTAGCGGCCGGCGTCGCAGCCCAATGGCTCGGTAATTTCGTCTGGTCGGCCAGCACGCCGTATATCCTGGCGGGCATGGGATGGGCTACGTTTTTGCTATTCGGGGTGCTAGATTTGGCCATTGCAGGGTTTGTGTGGGGCTGTTTGCCTGAGACGGGGGGCAGGAGCTTGGAGGAGATCGAGGCACTTTTTGAGCAGACCATCATGCCAGATGGGAAGGCGAGTGATGATGGATCTTCTTCTAGACATGGGGATAGAGAGGGCGAGAGATACGGGTCTATTGGGGAATAACGCCTATAGTATCCTATTTAGTAGAATAGACAATAGATCGCCGATACAGAGTACTATATAATATAAATCCACACATCGTCATCATGCATTAGCACGCTACTACTAGGTACTCCATACTCTAACAGTACGAGTAGGCATACTTGTGTACTAATAATATCTCCCAAGACCCAAAACTAGTCCCCCCCCCCCCCCCCCCCCAAAATCCACCGGGCAAAATCTAGACCCCTCCAAACCACAAAGACCAATGAAACTCCCCCCAACGCCACCCAGATCAAACAAAGCCGAACAATCCCAAAGTACGTACCCAAAAAAGTACAGACCCAAAAAAGCCCCCCAAAAATCAACACAGCTAGCCTATCCATGATCTACAATCAATCGATCGATCGCAGCAGAACACAGTCCAGCCCCAGCTAAGTGAGCACACCACCCCTAAGAGCCTAGAGGGGGAAGAGCCCCACACACCCAAACACCGCCCAAATCCCGCTGGAAGAAGCTATGAAGTCATATCGAGTTTTGGAGAAGTACCAGAGTGCTTAGTAGACAGCTACTATACTGTATAGTAATCTGGCCGAGTTACTTTATTTTTTACAGCACTCCACAAGTGGATATTAGCTTAGGGTACTGTAGATAAATGATATGACGTAGGTACCACCCATACCCTGAAGTACATGCATTGATAGTGCCATAGTGGAGCCTATGACGGAAATCATGATCTACTGGGCATATTGTATATTTCTTTTTCTAAGTAAGACAAGTGCGAAGGATGTACACACTAGTTACACTAACTAAAATTAACTAGTAGATAGATAGATGAATGGATCCATCTCGGACCAATGGATTGCCAGCTGGATTACTTCTCCGGTGGAATTAGCCTCTCTATTGATCTGATCTATTGCTCTATCTATATCTACGGAGTAGTAGTATGCATGATTTACAGAGAAACCTCCTCAAATAAATCCCAGCTGCTACTTTAATTATTGCAGTACGTACTGGAATTAAAATATTCAGTTGATTAGCTATTTGTTATGTTTTATTTAATTGTTTAGACAATAAAACTAAAATTATATTAAATATCTTTTTTTTGTTCACAGTTAAAAAGATTGCTATTTGTAGGTTCAATTCAGTACCGCCGAGGGAAGGCTCGTTCTGGGTCTTTTCATGGCGGTTTATTTCATCTATTGATTTAAACAGTAATAATAGCAATAGTATTGTGTATTAGTGGTATTGTGTCTGTTGAGGATAATCGGGTGCGAACAGTAGACTGACTGGTAGAATGAATATATCCCATAATATATTTGGTGAGAATTGAGAATGATGATTTTGATTCTGGATATACTCCATATCCATATACTCTCCGATATACCATCGTCTTATTGATAGCGGAAGGGATGCTGTTATGGAAATGAAGAGATTGGTCTAGATCTACATATACGAATCAATGTATAGCCATTTACAGTATACTACCTCCTACCTACTACTCTAAACGCTGTTCTCTATACTCCATACTATATACACAAACAACCACTCACCATTCCGCTACAATATATACTCCAGATATTCCCCATGACAATACACAATAGCCCAAAGAAATAAAAGACAAAAGACAATCGTCGCCCCTTAAACCTACCTTACCTTCAGGAAGAAAACTGACGTGACCGACTGACGTGATGCCGCGACTAGAACAGGGACTGGAACGGCCAGAGAAAGTAAAAAGAAAACGAGCGGATAAAGTCCGCTTGATAGGAGGGAGGATATCCGCCAATGGAACCATAAACAGAGCCCAAAGGGTGGCCGATGTCATGGTGGAGCCCGGGCCTGCTCAGGGATCGAATTCAATTGTCAACGGCGGTTCATGGGTTGCCAATGACGGCCAACTGGAGGTAGAATCCGTGCCTGGCCCTATTTGCCACTGTTTTGCCTCATGGATGGAGAGCAAAGCCTGATGTCATGTTTGGAGGTATGGTTCGATCGCGGAGGCAACTGATCGATAGACTGATCGACTGTCGCCTAGGAAAAGTCTACCGCAGTATGCAGATTGTGAGCTTATGTTGGGTGGCGATGGCGATGGCGATACGCCGGGGTCTGGCACTGCCTACGAGATTCATGCCATTTGATGGGCATTGTCCATTTTCTGATACACCTGAAGGTATTATACATCTGATTGTAAAAGCAATGTCCCTCGAGCCCAACGAGTGACCAACCAGATGCCCCAGAGAAAACACAGGACGGTACATCGACCTCCAATATCTATTAATACAGCCAGCCCAGTAAAACGCAACTTCACAACAGTAAATCCGCCCAGGCCCTGAACAGTAACAATTGCCTGTATCCATTCAACTCCAAACGCCAGAGCTCATCGTAAGCAAAGCAGCCGACTCGGCCAGATTCGTAACATTTCGGACATCTCATTTCGTGTGCGAGAACCGGGCATTATGCAAGTCGCTTTTATCGGACACCATCACCGAGATACAGGGAGAAAAGAGAGAATTTTTTTTTTCTCTTTTTTCTTTTTTTGAAAAAAAAAAAAAGAAGAAATCGTAAACAAGGGGAGACCACACAAAAACAAGAAAAAGAACATAGAAAAAAGGAGACGCTAAGAGAGACACCAAGGCCAGTGACCTGACCCGCTTAAACATTAATTAGCTCTTCAAAACTGTCATCCGTGGAGAATGCGTAGGACGACTCAGTCATAATGGACTGCTCGGACGCTCGTCGCTGATCCAACGGCGACCCCATCTCGGAGGGCAGCTGCATGGGGCCGTCGAACCCGAATGACAGCCCGTGAGGAGTGGCCGCAGTGTTCTGTTCAGGGGACTGTCTGGGGGAAACTAGATCGCGATTGGGGGTGTCCTTGGAGGTGATCATCCGGACCATCTGGGCGAGGTGGAGCTTGATGGCCTCGTCTCCACATTGCGCATGCCGCAGCATCTCGTTCTTGAGGTTGAGCACTTCGCTGCGCAGGTGTTCGATTTCAGTCTCGAGCTCGCCTTTCCTGCTGGATACCTCGCGGTACCGGGTCTCCAGGAGCTTTGTGTGTTCCTTTTTCTTCTGTCGACACTTGCTGGCTGCCAACCGATTCCGTTCCAAGAACTTTTCCCGTTTCACCCGGTCCTGCAGTGGCTCATCCAGGTCGGCTTCCGACGCCTTGCGACGTCGGGGATTGGCCTGTAGCCTTCCGTATGCGACTGTTCACTGAGGCTGCTGCGGGGTTTCGGGGGGGCAAATTCGGGCGGGGAGCCGGTGAAGACATATGGTGCCAGAGGGTACGTCTCTGCCATGGGGGGCTGCAGTTTCTTGTCATCGAAGGGAGGCGGCGTTGGCTGTCCGTTGCGGACGTGAGTGTTCTTAAAGCCCCTCTCCATACTGGGGTTGCAAAAGGTCTGTTGCTCCATCTTGCCTTGCCACGAGGCCATGGCCGGCGCGATGGTGTCGAAGCCCCAGATCGGTTCTTCTTCCGGGAGCGAGAAAGCCAACAAGTCGGACTGTGGGAAAGCGGCCACCGCGGTGAAGCCAGCTGGGCCGGCCCCGGTGGGATCTGTCATCGCTTCTTGATCGCGGCAGTAGAGGGTTTGTTCCACTGACATACTAATATTCTGCGGCGGAACGATGTGACGAAGAATACTCCCAAGGGTGGTTGTTGATGGTAAGTGGGGGAGCGAGAGTCAAGAGTGGCCAGATGACGAGGAATATATGTCAGAAGCTTCAGAGGCAGAGAGAGAAAGAGAGAGCCTAAAGGCACACAGGAGGAGAGTCCGATAAGGGACACGGAGAGAGAGAGAGATCGACGTCGATTAGATATGAAAAGTTCCAGCGAGAGTATTAAAGACGAGTAGAGGAGTCGTATGATCGTAGCTCAGGAGAATGGCAGGTGGGAAGAGTTTCTGGTGGCTGAAGGTCTTTGGTAGCGGAGAGGGGAAAAGAGTATGTTTTTAAGTCAGGCAAGTGCGGCAGACAGTGTTACCACGGTTGACCGTACGGGAATTGGCAAAAGGCCGAGAGGTAGTTCTTGCTCTCAACAAAGCGAAGGATCCGAAGAAATAAAAGAAGAAGAAGAAGAAGAAGAAGAAGCTCAACCAGAATGGAGGGTAGGAAAATAAATCCGTAGATGGGACGCCCTCTTTCCAAGGCCGGGTATCAAGGCAAGGGGACCCACCGGAGCAATAGAAGATTCTCTCTGGAAATTGGACCATGTGTCCAGACCTTCCAAGGACAAGAAGCCTAAGGAAGTCGCAAAAAGCTTCTAGCCAAGTGGGCCAGCCTGGGTGGAAGTGCAACCGCAACCCTGTGGAACAGATGACGTTGCGAGAAGATTCACCCTGGTCGCGGACTCCATCGAACTGGCGTCTATCAACGAATTCGTATCTACCACCGGCCCAGGCGAACAGTTGGATGGTTCAATGGGGAGAGGTGGCCATACAGGAGGGGGAGTAGAAGCTTAGAAGGCAATGAAGAATCATGGAAGGAAGAAAACCAGGTGGATCATGAGCTCCCTATAACTCTGGGGGATAACCCCCAGACGGAACATGATGCTAGACGAACAAGAATTAATTCCTGGACCGATTTGATTGATTAATTGATTGGATAGAAAGGAACTGAACTGCACTGGACTGAACTGAGGAACTGAATTCAGTTGACCGGGTCGACCATGTTTGTTTGCTGAATTGATTGATTGACGTGATATTGTTTTTTTCAGGTGGAGAAAAGCCGCCATGATTGGCCGCGGATCACGAGTTGGGGTCGACCCCTTCTCCATCTTCAACCTTCTTCGTCCTCTTCTTCCTGCAGCTCCTCCCGAACTCTACCGCCCAGCGATTAAAAACAACCTGTCAAACCACTCCCGACGCCCTCTGATTGGTTAGGCTTCTCATCCCGGACCAAGTCCACGGGGAGAACAAGGAGCCAATGAGGACTTGCCAGTGGGGAGGTCGTTGACATCATGGATGGCCGGGGGGAGGAGATTGGACTTCCAAGTCGCATTGGATTGAGCTTCTTCGTGAATGAACGAGACGTTGCTAGATCGGAGATCCTCTGAACACAATCGAAAGTCCAAAAGTACGTCCCTCCATCTCGAGTGGGATGAAATCATCGAGTGTCCGTTCGACGCGTTCATTGAATCCAATGGACAGGGAAGAAGACCATGGTACCCCGACGGACGGTTGGAACTTCAACTGTGATCGACGATAATAATAATAATAATAATAATAATAATAATGTCAAAAGAATATCCTCAGAATGTGATCGAGGACCATCGGCGATGACCGCCCACTGGGTGCCAGTAATCGTGTACTAGTATCAGGATCTCCAAGTCCAAACCAGAAACCCCAATCATCATGAAGAAAAAAGTAGAAATAAAGAAATAATAATAATGATAATAATAATAATAAAACCGATCCGAATTAATCGATTACGTTTTAAGTAGAAATAGTAAATAAAACCCATGCGCGCGAGTCAGCTACGATGGATACGAGCCCCAAAGCTTTACAGGACCACTCGAGTCGGACAGCTGGTAACCACTCTCAACGACAGCGGGGAGGATTCTTCAATAGGCTCTCTCATCCCATCTGCAGTCTATCTACCTGCCTGAACCGGCAATCTGGACTGTTATCCTTTTCAACCATTTCCGATCAAGGAGAATGGGGGTCGCATATGCGGCGAGACAATGTCTCCCGGCATGATAACAAATGTGGATACGCTGATAAAAAGTCTGTACCTTACAGTGAACTCAGATCATGGAGGCTTTCTCAATGCGCTGAGAGAGGAAAGACCCTCGACGGGACTCCCCAGCCGATTCACGGGCCAGAAAGGGTACCAACCAAGGTCAACTCCGCCCGTCAGCGGTGGCCAGAGCTCCCTGCCTTCTCTCTCTGTCCACCTACCAAAACCCGATGAGGTGGGCAGAAAACCATGGGTCCGATCAGCGCGATCACATAATCTTGTACCCTGGAGCCCAGTGCAAACGTCACCTCCCCGCCAAGAGTGAAACCTCTGGGTTCCACAGCGCAGATGCTCTTTTCTTTGTCTTGGAAAGAGGAGACCGGCACATCATCTGGTTGGTGGACTCCTCTTCCCTGAGTGGAGTCTCCCGCATGCATCTCTGATAGACCAGGTCGATAGCAGATAGCAGATAGCAGATAGCTGATAGCTGATACATGCTATAGAATCCATCCTCTTCTCTTGGACCCGCTCGACGGTTAGAAAAACAGGATACTGTTCTGTGTACTGGGTACAGTCGATGGGTAGATCAGATGGAGGTGGAGTTGGTTTGGTGCCAAGTGAGATGCATGTACTAGTGGTATGTATGAATGTATGTACGGTACGGGGCATAGAGACCGTCGTATCCGATTGATCCGTAATTCAATAACCTGACTCATGTCTGCCAGGACCAAGACGAGTTGAATTGGGGTTGAGAAAATTTAAGAAGAATCGAGAAGAAAAAAGAACCCAAAATAAACATAGGAATGAAAAGAGAGACAGAAAAAAAAAAAAGAAAAAGAAAAGGAAAAAGAAAAACCAGGAAAACAGGTTTCAAAAAAGCAAGTAGGATCTGTAACTTTATTTTTCGGTTCTCCGTATCGCAAACCCTCGACAGTACTTCTGTATCGAATGGCGATGATATGCAGAGGGAAAGTACTTCGTACTCTTTAGTACGAAAATACAGAAGGAAGGATGGAAAAACGAAACCCGTCGTTGTGCCGGACCAGAGAGCCGACGATTCAACGTTGACGGATCGACAGAGCTTACTTGTGGTTGCGCGTGAAATGGACCCCCGCTCTATTCAGATTTCATTGATTGTGTTATCTGCCGACCAAGAAACGGCCAGCCACACCACCAGTCATAAACTACCTTTGCCTTATAGCCACGTTTTCTACCAATAACAAGCTTCAGGCGGTGCGGTTCCCTCCTTCCGCTTGCCTCGTACATTGGAAACAAACCGGATATCGTCGTTTGGTGTGGACGGTCTAGATTATGCCAACCATGCTGCATCCTGCATGGGCCATGCTCGGCCGTTTCCCCCATGAGCCTAGAACCCAATTTGATAATTATCCGATTGGCGAACCTTGACGACCGTCAGACGATGACCGTCAATCACTAACACGCCCCCCTCAAGGTCCTTTCCAGAAAGATACATGCTTGGGGTTATGATTCGCCTACAGGTAGGACTACACCAAAGTCTATAACAGACAGGAGGGGAAACAAGGAAAAAGGAAAAAGAAAAAGAAAAAGAAAAAAAGAAAAGAATAAAAAAAGTGAAATAAAAAAAACAGAAGGCTTGTGACTGAAGCAGGATTCTTTCTTGCCTGGACTCGTCACCCGCCGTGACATTCACCGTCGGCCAACGGCTGCTCCCAACTGAATAACCTGAAGAACGACCCCCGCCGCGCAACCGATCCTTGATTCTGCCAGACTCGCAACTGTTGATTGATGCTGCCCCAACTGCTGATCAACATCGTCATCACCCGCTGATTTTCAATCTCCCGCTCGATGGCCCGGAATGTGTTCTGCCCGCCGTCTCCTCCGTCTGGGGTCAAGAGTGGCCCAAGAACATGACCGAGACGCTCCACACTCGACAGCCCGAAGGTGAGACCACTTCGGCCAGCGTCGCCCCCGAATTCATAGTCTTCACCCGCGCGCTCCGTCTCGTACCGTAGCATCGCACAGAGCCCGAAAAAGGCGCAGATGAGGTTCAACTGCATGGGCGTGGTGAGCGCCAGGACAGCAAGACCGATCGCTTGCAGCTTTGTGTGACCTAGGGGAGAGAGAACACCGCCGTAATCGCCATTGCGCTCATTGCTCTCCGCGATACGCCCGTAACAAATGCTAACGAGTATACGGTACAAGCGCGCCGACCCCAGGATTCCGCCCGGCAGTCCGGCGAGTAGAGCCTTGAACACCCAGCCAACACTGAGAACCTGCGAAGAGAATTCACGGGAAGCACTATGGTCGAAAATTCCGATCAAATCGATGGGCAGTTCGCCACGCCGGACCGTTGCCTCAATCCTATCACGCACATTTTCAGCGGACAGCACCTGTTTCGCAAAGTAATCGTAAACCCGGGCGGCCATCTTCAAGTCACCCGCAGTACAGAACACTTCTGGTGTGGACAATGCTGGTCGTTGCTTCGGTAAGTAAACCCAAAATCACGATCTGTAGTATACGGATAGGAGATGCCTACCGAAGCATTTTAGATAGGAAATAGTTGCGACGAAACATGTCGGTAGCCTGAGGGTAGCCGGTGCAAACTCCACTGGAAGGCTTAGAAAGCTATGTCCCCCTAGCCGAGCTAGACTCTCCAAAGACCTGCCTTTCAGTGCAGACAAATCGCAGGATCGAGAAGAGAAATTGGCAAATGTTCTCATCCGACGCAGCGTTCGCGAATGGGTCACGACGGGCTGAGCTTTCATATGAAGGGTTGATCGCATTACCCGAATCCGACCAAGGACCCTATCGCGGCGTCGTGGGCACTTGCTGTCTCTAGCTATGGGATTATTGACTGTTACTTCATGAGACGAGGTTTATCACACCAAGTGGGCACTTCAAGGGTAAATCTACCTTGGCTAACCGGGTCAAGTCCTTTATCAGGGTAATATTCGTCCAACTCCAGTGGATCTAGATGTAATTGAGCGGCAAGCTTATTGAAGGCGACAATGGCTGTGTGTCGATCGATGTGAAGCGACCAAGTACTATCTCTCGACGCGGTTCGGGACGAACTGACGAGTGATAGGTTTTCATGGTCGCGAAAAGATTCTTGATCGAAGGGATTTCCACTCTTTGCAAGCATTCCAGCCATCTGAGCGATCTCGGGATTCATGTCACCACAATACGAGCTAGCTTGTGTTGCGGAGCTGATAGTGGTCACCGATGGCTCCAAGAAGGGGTAACAGCTTGATACTCGACGACAAGGCTCTCCAAGCTCATCGAATGGGTTCTGACACACACTTTCCCTGTGGAAGAGAACAATAGGCGCTAAGGTGTGTTTTGATGGATGGTGAGACACAGTAACGCTTGTGAGGTCAGACTTGCGAGAGTATGTTGTCCTGTCGCTAGCATTTCTGGCCTCGTAAGACCCCATTAGGTTCTTCTGGCCCTGGAATAGCCTCCGCCCACCTGCGCTTCGATGGCCTGCGGTGTCATCACTTACGGTACACTTATGATCGCAGCAATTCGAACCCCCAGCAACACAATCGTCGTGCAGTTTGGGAGCACTAAGCCGAGAGTTTTGGCGTCGAGACTTGCGGGAACGTAGGAGGGTCACGAAGCGTCCAGAGCCTTTGACTAAATGTGGAGAATCGGCAGGTGAGTCCAAAGGTGCTATTTTGGTGTCATTGGTGCCTATGTGGGGTAAGATATCCTTCAGAAAAGGAGTTTGCTCATGCTGCGCCTGTGGTCTGTCATGTCGGAGTGTATCAGGGTGGCCTTCTCTGGACTGCTCGTCGCATGCGGAATATGATCCCGTTCCAACCGACACATCATGGCCCATATCACTTGGTAACCCTGTATAAAGACGGTGCCGAGCATCGCTTAATTTCGCATGGCCTGCAAGAGTCCATGTGCGTGCACTGCTTTCGCTTGCGGATGATCTGGAAAAGAGGCTGAAGAGTCCCATTATTGCCCCAGAATACCAGAAGCGAAACGCAATGTGTAATACGTGAAATCGTAGATTACGCCCGTTGGTGAAATGAAAGTAGGACTATGTACCACGAGGTCAGGTTCGAAGACACTGAAGCGTGAAATATGGTTAAAAAGGCTATAGCAGCAACTTCCGCCGGCGAATGTATGAGTCGCTCTTTCTGCTCTTGAGTATGCTGAATACGCACAACGGCCCTGTTCAACATATCAGCCGGCGAAAGGCACTCCATTCCAAAATTAAACTCTCTTGCTGTACGAGAGTATACGGCTACAGCTGCATCATACAATGTCCTCAGAACTATAGAAATACAATACACACTCCCACGAAGACAATGGAGAATAGGTTGAGGGACAGAGACAGGGATCTTCACAACAATAGCCATACATGAAAGAAAAAATCTATTATGGTCAATCCAAACGCCAATGCTGAATTCGTGGGCAGAACGTAAACCCGACAAGCGAGGGCCAACCCAATAGAAATCTAAACCATCATACAATACCTTGTTTTCTCGTGCACTGCAAGTCGAGAGGAATCCATGCCCCACGAGAAGGGCGATTTGAACGTAACCATGTTTCCGTCGAATCCTTAACAGTAGACCATGTCACTAACCTTAAAAAGTAGAATCAAACGCCATTCCCATGCAAGTTTTAATTGTGCACCAGGCACCGAGAGCGCGATGTCTGGATTGTATTAAGACGACTCATCGTTTTCGCCTTCTAGAAGGATATATTGCAGAATATCACTCAATGTGAGAACGCCTTTTAGTCGGAAATTTTCGTCCACCACGACCAGGCGGTGAACACGAGACTTGCGAATTGTGTCAAAGATAGTATCCAGACCATCATTCAACGAGCATGTGTAGATACCAGGAAAATCCTGGAGAGATCCTCTGTCAGCCCATAAATAGGAGGAAAGCTTCAACAGCTGAACATACTGGGGACCGCTTTTTCAACGCCTCTCCAACCGTTAGACTTAAGTCATCGTACACTCCACCTTTGATCAATGTTATAACATCAACTGATTCGAAGACGTTGTACACAACACCTGGGATTAAGTGGCACTTTTAGCCATTGGACACAAGTTAGACTGGGAAACCCCATACCTTCCGAATTCACAATGGGCACACTCGATATGCTCCTCTCCACAAGAATATGGATTACATCGATAACAGGCGTATCCATCGATGCTGTTGCTACATTGTCATAGCTACCTAGCAATATCTCTCCTAGGGGTCTGCGCAGCTTCTGTGTGTCACTGACATTGACGGCGACGAACTTCAAGATACGGTACTGTGTAACGACACTCAGGACATGTGATCGGTCCGTTTGACTATCGTTAGTAACCAACGGGATTCTTCGAGCCCGAGAATCAAGCATGCGCCGACAGGCTTCATAGAGGGGCCTCTCCGGATCAATGGAAATGGTCTCCGGCGGAGCAACCCCTAAGGCCTTTTCTACCTCTAGATTGTGACCTATTATCAGTGCCGGCCTAAGAGTATATTCCATTGCGGGAAGGGGCGAGGGACGCACCTCGGAGGCTGTCCAGTCGGAATTGATCGATCTCACCCAGAGCTGCGGGGTTCTGGAAATAGTATTGAATGACATTGATGTAATCGGAGGTGGTAAGAAGACCCGCGAAGGTCGAGGTTTTAGAGTCCCACAATGGAGCTGACACGATACCTGTTGATCAAACAATGCAAGACCTCGTCAGTACATCTTCCTCCTGAACATCGAATAGCCCGTTTGCGACGTCGTACCCTTTCGCGCAAGAAGTGCGGACAGGGGACACGGCGCACCGCGCTATTCACCAGACAAGGGAGGTACATGCCATTTTGGATTAAGATATTCAAACTCTCTTTCACTGACAAAGAGGTGTCGAAGATGATAAGCCGAAAGCTGAGCGGAAGGACATCGTAACTGTTACGGACTTTGAGGAAGTTGCGAATGGCACGCTACACACAGATATGATCGATAGGGAGAGTTATTAGCCAAAGTCCCCAACTAGATTTGCTGAGCGTGGTTGGAAAGAAGAACATAGGCAAATGAATGGTAGGGAATTGCAGCTCGTGGCCGGAGGTAGTAGCGTGATGGTCTGAGGGGGCCACAAGCCCAAGGCTGGTCCAATACCAACCAGTGGGGAAGAGAGAAATAGGGTAGAACAAGCCGGCAATGAAATGACTAGGGCGAATAAAAAGAGGCCCGACCAAGAAAACAAAACTCTATGAAAAATTGAAACTCACTAGGCCCTGTCGCTCTTCCCGATCGATCGCCCTTTCGGGCTGGGCTGGGGGCATTGGATGCGAAAGACCGCGCGGGCGGAGGTATGAGGAGGGCTGCACAAAACCTCCCTCGTGACCAGACACAGGGTGACGACTAGGGATGGAGGTGAGATTGTTGGTGGTGCTGATGGAAGTGGTAATTGGAGTCGTCGTAGTAATGGGGGAAGCGGGAGGAGGAGCAGCACCCGTAGTGTCGTCGGTCGTCGTGGCGGGTCTGGGCGGCAGTCTGATTCTGCCCGTGGGGTTCTTGTCCGCCATCGGCATCACGGTCAACGGTGAGAGGACGCCGGGATCAACGTATGGCTGGGAACCTGCATGTAGTTGGGAGGGGCCACGGTTTACCTTGTGGGGTACAATAGGCGACTCAGAGGCTTAGTATCCGAGGTGTCTCTGTCTTTTCTTCCAGGTATCCAATGTATGTACCAGGAAACAAAGAACAAACAACGTCGTAAGAGCCAAACTGGTGGGGTGGGGAGCTGGGAACACCAGTGAGAGTTTAAGTACGACCAACAATATAGGAGATCATAATAATCGTAATATAGATGGAGATATCGATTGTTGATGGAGAAAACCAACAAAACAAATATATAGAAGTAAATATACTAGTAGTACCCTATCAAACGAACTAGCTAGCTTTTCGTCCTTTTAAGTTTGTAGATCGACAACTCCGTTGCTGGGAAGTCGTATAACGGTCAACACCGGTCGTTTGAAACGAGAGGGGAAAATGGTGGTGAGACAATCTCGGATCGACAAGCATGGCAGTTGAGACTGCTTTAATCTTACGACAGAATCTATTGATCCCCCACCAAGCGTCTGATATCACACACGCAGGTCACCAAGAGATACCCCGCCATCGCACACGTGACACCGATCTGGGGTTCAACGGTATGGGAATGCATGTCTCGCCAGAATGATGATCTATTAATATCAAGTCATTGGGCATCCTCAGAGAAGTGGTGTGTCTATATACAAGATACGCTTTTGCTTCTTGACCAAAATAATAATCCTCCCAATAGATTGATCTGTTTGACCGGAATGAAAGGAATTGTTCAGCGTGAAGGGCCAGTGTATGAAAACAAAACAAAACAAGACAAAATGATCCGAAAGTTCTTTTCACCAGTTCATGGATGCTGGAGGAACGTAACAAAGTAAGCATGGTGTAACGTATGCGGTCTAGATGTTTATGTATAAGATGAACGCAACAATATGCTAAGGAACATTATGTAAGAGATGCAGGGGCAGTAAACATTAATCATGCAATTGAAGCCCAATACAGAGGACACAACGACAGGATGTTGAGAGTGGTTCCCATTATTGTGTTGTCGATACGCAGATGGTTACTCCGCTGGAGCGCCATTTGAGGCCTCTCGCTGCGCCAGACTGGGACTGCTCCCCGTCTTCAAGTAGTTCTCGTATTCGCCAATGCGCTTTCCACCTTGGATCCACCGCTCGCGGTACGCAGCCCTTCTGTGGTCAGCAAGCTGGTTCATAGTTGGCCAATAGGTCGCATGGTCGTATCTAAACTCGACATCACCTCCCATAGATTTCATCAGCTGGGCGGCAGGGACATGCTGACGCAGGTCCTCATTGAACTTGAGCTTCTGCCGGGTCAAAGGATCAATGAATGGGGTGATCAACTTGAAGAATCCCATAATCATGAAGGGCACTAACGCACACAGTGAAATCAGTATAAGAAAAAGACAAAGACACGAGCGTCACGTACTGTTGATGACCAACGCTCGGCCCATTCTCTCCGGGTAGTGATTTTGGAGGAAGTTTAGAGTCTGTTTAGCCTGGCCGACGCTTGCATTCTGACCTGACTTCGTTTCGTTGTAATTGACAATCAGCGCCAAAGTCTCCTGATCCGGGCCCATCATATCAATCACCCGCTCCAGCATGAAAACCAAATGTTGAATCTGGCGGTCGCTCTTTTCCGTGTTCTGATTCGACGGCAGAAGGTAGAGACAAGGACGCGCATGGATGTCATATCCAAGGAGAACCTGCTTTCCCGTCTCATTCTCAACTGAGATGAAATCCGCAGTCAGCTTCTCCACGCCGTACTCACGACGCCACGTCAGTGTACGCTCCAGCCGTGCTATGGCTTCGGACACGTTCCATTTTGTCGCCCGCAAGTATCGAAGCAAGCATTCCCGGGTCAAGAACATGCGCTCATTGTCAGTGATGGGTTCCGTGGGGGCATTCTTCGCAGACGTTGTCGGCACTGTTGTCCAAGCGGAAACGGCCTTGAGAACAGAATTGTATTTTTCCTGCTGGTCGGGGATAAGCTCAGCAGGCGGAGTCGGCTTGGACGAGTCGAGAGGGCGGGGGAAAGGTTTCTGAATGAGCCCATCAGCGGCGGAGGATGGGAGCTCTGATTCAATATCCTTGCCATTGGTTGCAGGCTGAGTCTGTTCGACAGTGCTACTGGAATTTTCAACAGCTGCAGAAGGCGCACTTGTCTGTGAGTCGACCGCCTCACCGCTGTGGGCTGACACAGCTGGGGCAGTGGGTTCAGATGCTGCGCTCATGGTTGCCAGGAATAGTATGTGATTCAATTAAGTTCAAGTCTATGGGATGTATCCTAGGTTTGTAATTCAGGGGGCAATGGCTCGCATAATATAGACTAGCGACAATGGCAGCTCCCCTGGAAGATTTGTTCTTTTCCGCGCAGGTTTCAGCGCTGAGTAGGCTCAGTGTTGATCGACAGGCCCACAGGATCATCGGTCGACATAATAATAGACGGAGTACTTACGTGGACTTGTCCCTGAGCCCATCGCTGCATCGGGAAGGCGGTCATTTATTCCTCTAATTAATTTCCCGTCCCCGTGCCCAGCACGCGGCGCGCGCGTTCTCCGCGCGTTCTCCAATATCGGATTACAGCATCGAGGTGATTTCACTTTGGTCCTACAATTGAACGCAACGCCGTTGGAACTGACTCGGTGTCGCCATGGAGGATATTGTTGGAGAGCTCAATGAGCTCTTCGCAGCTTCCTCTCCCGATGGGCTTCCCAAAGACGTCCTTGCAGAGCTTCAGTCCCTTCTGCGAGTCCACTCTATTGCCCCGCAGGAGTTATTTTACAAATGGGAATCGTTCTGCTTGAAGATGGGCTCCGAGGAGACCAAGTTGAATTTAGAGACTGTGAGGCTGTTTAAGCGCGACGTTCAGGAATTGCTGGAGCGAGAGACTCGAAGCAAGCCCGGCCGACAATTACCCACCGCTACCCCGCGCGCTGCAGCAGCAACTGATGTTTTTGGGATGTAAGTCGCAGAGATATGCTATAGTTAGAGGGGGGACTGTTGACATGAAAGCTATAGATTAGACGGATTAACCCCAACTGCGTCTCATGGTCGAACGCCGAACTCAGCCAAGCGGAAAGCGGACTTTGCTTCTCCCTCTGCATCTAAAGTTGGAAAGGTCGATTCGCCAATCGGTTCTAAGACCCTGCGAAACCCCGCGAATGATTCTGCAAGAGTAGATGGAGTGCAGTATGCTTGGAGAAGACTATCTTACCTTTCTGGAACAATATGATTGACTGCGGGCACAGATCTGTTCCTTTCTCGGGGCGCCAAAATCCCGGCCAGACGCTTGAAACCCTCAACGCGCACTTGTCAATGCCAGAGACCCCTATGGCTCCCTTTTCAGAGGCTCGGATACGACCAACTGCGAACACAGATTTGAAGAAGTTCGGATACAAGCCAATGGCAATGCGACTGTCCGAAGCGTCCGAGATCCTCGATGACCGCATTGACGAGTTCATGGCCTTGTTCCAGAAAGAATACGAAACAGAGGACCTCCCCTTCGGCAGCGCAGCGACCCAGAGCACCAGTGAGATTGTTGCGGTCGGACGCATCGCGTCAGATAGCATGGAAGGAAAGCTTAACCCAGCCTCTCTTGTACTCGAAACCTCGAGGCGGGCAGGAGCTGGAGTGCGTGTACCCCTGAAAGTGGACACTCTACCGTCCGTGAATTTCTTCCCGGGGCAGATTGTTGCTCTACGAGGCATCAATGCGTCCGGGAACTACTTCTCGGTCAAGGAAGTCTTATCCACACCTCTCCTACCGCCCGCTGCATCGTCTGTGCCCACCATGGAAGGTATCAACGAAAGATTGGAGGAGGCTGGCTCTTCTCCATTGAATGTAATGATCTCCTCGGGGCCGTACACAGCGGACGACAACTTAGACTTCGAGCCGCTCAATGAGATATGCCAGAAAGCGGCCGAGAGCTACGCAGACGGACTCGTCCTCATGGGTCCATTCTTAGATATCGAGCATCCACTACTAGCATCGGGAGACTTCGACCTCCCAGCAACCAACGGATACGACCCAGACACAGCCACCCTGACAACCGTATTCCGGCACTGCATCACGGCACCCTTACAGAGATTAGTCGCGGCAGTACCCAACATCACGATCGTGATGGTTCCCTCCGTCCGCGACGCCGTGAGCAAGCACGTCTCCTGGCCGCAGGAGCAGCTCCCGAAGAAGGAGCTTGGCTTGCCCAAGCAAGTGCGCATGGTTTCCAACCCGGTCACCCTGTCTCTCAACGAAACGGTCATTGGCTTGTGCTCGCACGACGTCCTCTACGAGCTGCGGAGAGAAGAGGCTCTGCACGGCAAACCTAAAGAAGGCAACCTGCTCACCCGGTTGTCCAAGTACCTCGTCGAACAAAGACACTTCTACCCAGTCTTCCCGCCGTCATCGCGGGACGCTCTCCCCAAGCCCGGGATCGAGAACGGACTAGCCACGGGCGCCACCCTGGACGTCAGCTACATGAAGCTAGGCGAGTGGTGGAACGTCCGACCAGACGTGCTAATCGTCCCCAGCATGCTGCCCCCGTTCGTCAAAGTGCGTACCCAATCCCCAACCCATCTCCCCAACACAAACTAACAATGTACAACAGGTAGTAGACAGCGTCTGGTAATTAACCCAGGCACGCTCTCCAAACGCCGAGCAGCAGGAACCTACGCGCAAATGGCCATCCACCCACGAGAAATCACTGAAGAAGAACGCGAACAAAAGCACATCAGCCACAAACTCTACGAACGGACACGGGTGGACGTCATCCGCATCTGAAGTACAGTACCTTGGATTAAATAGATATACCATAGCATGTATAACGCGGGGCGTCAGGTGTAATAATGATAATGAAGCATTACCTTTTATAAAGAACAAAAAACAAAAGAAGAAACAAAAGGGGGTATCAACCGAACCCATCCAAGCCTAAACCACCAAACCCCTCCTCCCTTTTCCCTAAAAAGCAAAGAAAGAAAGAATGAAAGAACAAAAAAGAAAAAAAAGAAAAAAAAGAAAAGAGACGAGAAGAATCACCGCAAACAAACAACCCTCTTCCCGCCCATGCGTCTTCCCCCCTCCTTAACCCTAACCCCAGTCTTCCCACTGCCCCCCGAATTCACCAAGCGCTCGAGTCCCAAATCCCTCCAAACGGCCTCCCGGCGGCGTTCCATCGCCCGACTAATCCCAAACGCGGCATGCTGGTCTGGGACAACATCGTCCTCGTCCTCCGGGTTGGGGGGCTGATACTGCGGCGCGACGTAGATGTCCTCGATGGGCAGGAAGGAGGGGACGAGGGTCGGGGACGAGGAGCCGTAGGTTACGGTGTGGTTGTTGTAGAGGTGGGAGGTTGTGGTGGTGCTGGGGGTTGCAGAGGTGTGCGGGCGCGTGAAGTCTTCGAAGTAGTCGGCGAGACGGGGATGGTGCATGTGTAGGTGGGTTGGGGTTGAGTCTTTGCTCTTTTGATTTCCCCTTCTTGTTAGTAATGTGTGGGTGAGGGGGGTTGGGTTGGAGATTGGATTGGAAGGAAGGTACCATTTTGAAGGGTTTGATGTTGGATTTGCGATTGGAGTTTATGTGTGCTTGGATGAGTGAGGTATTGATAATTGAGAAGGTTGCTTTGGGAGATATGCACTGCCGATGAGGTGAATGTATAGATGATGGATGTAAACATCTGGAATTGACGGCAGTATTATACCGCTTTGGTTTATCTCCATGTGACTGTGGTCTTATCACAAGTGGCATGGATTTTAAACTATTTTACTCCGTAGTTACTACGGGTTTGGAGGACACCATGATAGTAGTATAATGGCTGGAAGTCGTCTACACATACCATACATATTGAATCATACCTTCTGGCAAAGCCCGAATCTATTAAAAACCGATGGATATCCCGATAACCTGAGCTACATTTTTCATTTCACGAGAATCAAAGGGAACAAAGAACCACAGGACCCATCATTCACAAGTTCGTACTCATGCGATGCACGACCGGAACCGCGCTTGGCGGCAAACTGCCCATCTCTGTGACTACCATGTCGACGTACTCGGCTGGGGTCACGTCGTACATGATGTTCAAGAGCTGTAGATTAGGCGTTTCCTTCCAGTTTGCAAGAGGAGAAGAGCCCTCGGGCAGGGGTGTTGACTCTGCGGGGGGAGCACTGGCGGCAGCCTTATTGCCACCCTTCTTCGTATCGCCTTTCTTCGTATCGGCCTCGTCAGCGGGGGCCGGTAGACCCGTCAACTGCTTCAAGGGCTGGCTGGGGACGAGCTCGTCTGCGTCGGCAATTTCGTTGACGACAATGCTGTCAAGGGCGACACGATCCGTAAACTTGATGGTCTCACAGCAGACAATGACAGGTACCTCCACGCCGCCGGCGCGCTCTTTGGCCGACATGGCGACCAGCGCTGTACCGACACGCGAGTAGAGTCGTCCGTTACTGGTCATGGCGTGTGCGCCGAGGAACACCTTTGTAGCATCCTTGATAGCATGACTGATACCGTTGACAAGAGAATACTGCACTTCTAGCCCCGCATTGGCCAGCGTGCGGGCCAGGCTCTTGCCTTCGAACAACGGACGGGAGTCGATGATGGACACGCGGAACTTCTTGCCCTGTTTGTATGCGGTGAGAAGCGTCTGCTTCACGATCGAACTGCCGGCGAAAGTGACGATCACATCGCCGTCCTGGATCTTCTCTGCGGCGCTGGTCGCAATGACCTGGTCGGCCACGGTAATCTTTTCACGGATGAAGTTGTCAATAAAATCGCTCAGCGTTGCCTTCGCGCTGGCCTCGGGGACGGAAGGATCAATGGAGGAGATTGCCAGTTTAAGCGCACGGATAGCGTTACCCTGACTGATGGAGAGAGGACGGCATGTAGAGAGATAGGTAATCTGATGAGAGAGGTGGGTAGTCAAGTGACGGGAAAGGGAGGTTCCCAGGGGGGTTGTATAAGCCTCGATGACCTAAAACACGACGATCAGCATAAAACAGCGCGCCACCAAGTAAAAAAGAGCCCAAAATACGCACCCGCTTGAAAGCAAGCAAGGTCGCCACACAGCGAGCACTGCTACCGCAAACGACATAATCCCTCATCTGCAGACCGAGCGCCAACACGGCAGGGTGTACTTCCTTTCCGGCACCGGCGATGGTGGTCCTCCTCGGCTGTCCATACAAATGACCGAAGACAGCGACGTTCTTATCCTCCTGCTTCTTTTTTTGTTCCGTAGCGATGGCCTGTGTAGCCGATCCGCGTCGATGTCTTTGACTCTTGTATGGCTGTCCCGGAGCCTCCTTTCCTCCAGCGCCGCCTCCTCCGGTTGAGCCCTTTTTAGCCGGTGCGGCATTGGGCCCTGGTCCGGCCCCTGCACCTCCGCTGGCATCTCTCTCAGCCCTTTCTTTAGCTCTGCGGGCGGCCTTTTCGGCCTTCGCCTTTTTCTTCAGTTCAGCTGGGCTGAGCTTTTCCTCCCCTGGAGCTCCGCCCGCGGCGGGAGGGGCATCTTTGGACTTAGGCTGTTTCGGTGGCTTGGCGGGTTTGGATGCGCCGTTCGGAGGTTGGGAGGGGGGTTGCTGGGAGGACATGTCGGGGGTTGATTGTTGCGTCGCAGGTGCAGGGCTTGGTGAAGTGGAGGGAGGAGAAGTCTGCGCAGGATTGACGGGGTTCGCCATGGTGGAAAAAAGCGGGCTAAATGACGATGACGACGGAGCGGAGGGGCATTGGCGACTTTTTTTTCGATAGAGGGTTGTGGGGATTAAATGAGATTGGGACTTTCAAATGAAATCGTGACTTTGACTCACCAAATTCGGCATGATGCCATAAGCCGACACTAGCACTAATGCAGCGCTAGTCTCGTCCACGCTGTTTACACTACTACTACTAATAGTACTGTGTAGTGGTTTAGCCTTTAAAGTACTCCGTACTACGACTCCTAGTACTAGTTTCTATCTGCTGTCCCTCTTTACCTTGGTAGATAGTTTCATATTCCACACGGATTCTATTGAATCATAACCAATATCGGACATGTATTCCATATCAAGTCAATCATTCAATCATGCGTCATATCCGGATATACACTAGACCTCGTCATTCATCGCGGAATTAAAGGAAGAATACCAGAAAGAAAATACAAACCATAAAAAATAAACAACGAAAGAAAGATCCCAAAATATCCGCCCAACAGGAAAAAAAGACATCCAGATATCATAAACGAAAAGCATGTACGAAAAGCACTCTGCCACCAGAAACCTAGGAACCCCCAAACACCCAAAATTCCGCAGCGCCCGTCAATCAGAAAGCCACCCTGCAGGCCAAGCCGTCCAACCTCATCGGTTATTCGTCCAAACTTCTCCTAGCGCTCGCCGTCGTTTCCAATCTCCCTGTTTCTGGGATGCTCGGAATCGCTCATGATCGGAGGCCAGCTTACGCTTGAACAGGTTGATATCCATAAGCAGATCCTCCATATCAGCCTGCATGTCATGCGCCTCAAGTTCGCGACCCTTAATCCGGATCGTGTCCTCATCTTCCCAGATCAGGTCTGGCTCAGGTTCCACATCTGAAATTGGCGATCCGGGGCGGTTTTCCTTATTGTATTCAGTCACAGGCGAAAGACCGCCTCTGCGTTTCTCAACGGTCACGGGTGGGATCGGATTTCTCAAACTATCGAGGGCCAACTTCAGGTGATTGCGAAGTGCTTCATTTTCTGTCTGCAGCTGCTTGATCTTGCATTCACTGACCATCTTCGTCTCCTCCATTAATCGCTGCAGCTTCTCCACCTTCTGCTGATACTCCTCCAGTTTCTCATTCTGAATCTCGCTTTCTCGACGGTTGGCCGTCGCCAAACTGACACTCAGCTGCAGCGTACGGATCGTCTCCGCCATTTCTGCGATCTGTTTATCGCGCTCAGCAGCAGATAAATGATCTTGGTTAACCCGAGCACGAGTACGGATACGTTTCGCTTGGTCTGCATAGCGGAGGGTAGATAGTGTCTCTTCGTAGTCTGACGGGGAAATACAGGCAATCATGGCGGTCTTCGAGTTGCCCCCCAAACTGTCTTTGAGTAACCAGGTGAGGATTGAGTCGCGATAGGGAACAACGTCCTTGCCTTTCCGCTTGCCGGACCGGCCTGGCTTCGGATCTGCCAAGGCGGCAATAACTCGACCCAATGTCGTGAGCGATTTGTTGATGTTCGATCCTTCGCGTAGTCGCTGCCCGGTTGCCTCCGTAGACTTCGCTCGCTCCGATCCTGCCAGGTCAACCAGGCGGATTCGTGCTGTGCGTTCCGTCGTCTCGTCGGTTGAGAGGTCATGGTGGATTTGTTTCAAGGTGATTGTGAAAACTGCGTGGGAGCGGGACGAGGTATCGTTCATCTTGGTGCTCGCTACCGTGCGGGAAACATCGCCTTTGCGCATGTATTTCATTAGTTCAGCGAAGTTTTTAACCGTTGCCTCAGTCAAGTCTTTCACGTAGGGACCTTCAGAGGGTGACTCGCGGATCCGAAGGTAATGGGGCGGATCGGTCCGAGGCACCAGTAAGTCGCGGACATGTTCGTTGTAAACCTCGAAATAGGAAACGCGGACGTGAAGCTGATATCGGGCGACTGAACACTCTCGATGCGCTGAAACAGATCCTCGCAGGTCCGTGGAATTAAGCCCGGCTGGTCCGGAGTGCCCATCATGGTGTAACTCTTGCCGGAACCTGTCTGACCATAGGCGAATATACAGGTGTGGTATCCTTCGAAATTGTGATCGAGAAATTCTTCTCCAAGGCAGTTGTACACATCCTCTTGGTGCGCATAATGATCGTCATCTGTATCGTGAGACCAGAAAGAGTTGTCGAAGATGAATGATTTATCCTCCAGGACCTTCCCCCGTGCTTGCGACTTCGGCTTCCCCTCGTCTTCTGCGTCAAGTTTGGGCGCCCGTAGTTTGGTCGTCTGCGTCCGAGGGTCCATGGTAATCAAGCACTCCGCATTGCGCTCAATTTCTAGAACATCCAATTTTAGTCAACTGTTATCCTTGTACGCCTACCGGCGTGCACGCGCCCTACATACCTCTGGGCAGGAACTTCCTCACCCGAACCACGACACGGACATTACCACCCGGAGACGGACTCGTGACGCCATCTTGATATGTGATGTGCATGGTCCCGCCTTCCCTCGCGCGCAGAGAAGGACTGGAAGCGTTCGACCGTAGTGCAGCTGCGGAAGCAGTCGTCGATCGGATTGACGGGTTGGTGATGCTCGTTAGGGCGGAAGTGTCGGAGGACGACGAGGCGGATGATTGTGATCCAGGCCCATAGCCATGACCAACATGGTGGTAAAACCGTGGATCCAAGGACATATCCAAACTATGTTCCCTCAATAACTGTACAAACTGAATGCTGAGCTCACGTTGGCGATTAACTAATTGATGGTACATACAGACAAGGGCACCACTACCGGCGGGAAGGCGATCCGAAACGGTATTCAAATAGGGAGAGAGACAAGACGCTGTGACCCGGCGCAGGGAGCAAGTGGTGCCTTCCCTTCTTGCTGAATTAGAGACTTGAATATAAAGGGATCAGTATCCACCCAAGATTGACAGGCACATTGACACTCCTTTCAATCAGGGGGTAAACAGCCGAGAGTTAGTTCACGGGAGAGGGGTCCCTGCGATGGAAACTGAAAGAGAGAAACATGCAGTAATGAGCGCAAGGGGGGCGAACAAAGAGGCCCTGGTATCTCCAAAACAACGCTGAATCAGGAAGAGGTCTAATAACAAACGCAAGCGTTTGCAATCGAACCTGAAGATAGACTCCGGCTTCACATGGCGGTCGGGCCAGTGACGCTCGTTTGGGTTTTGCCGTTTCCGGAATGGTATAGGCCTCAGGCAGGGAGAAGCCAGCCCGCGGGCGGCGTGGTTGCCATAGCAATCTCCACGATAACGACCGTGCCAAGGAAGTCTAGTCGACCCAATGCATGTCATACTCATCATATACAAGTTAATGGGGCCCATCTACAGTTACACATGTTTCTCCATTCGACCCTGAAATGTTGCCGGCCGGATAACGAATGATCCGACACAGCAACTCACTAGATTTGGTTCATTCATGCATACATACGTACATTTCATTATAACATTTTGACCTTTTCTCCTCATCCAACAGAATCCATCAAGGAAAGACAGGAAGGAGTGCGCCGGGTCGGACAGCGGCATGCTATGATACAAAGAGCGGCCTAGTGGCACTCACGGAAGTCGTTATTCGCCGCTTCATACGCATCCGCCTTGTCTTTGCCGAGGATTCCTTTCGACAACTTGGCGCCATCAGTGTATGAGAGATCAGGTACCGGGTGTCCGTGTTCGTCAACACTGGTCTCCAGCATTTCCTCCGTATTCCATTTTGAGAAGTCCGGCTCATCAGAGCTGGTAGCAGAGCCCATTGCTTGTTGTATGGTCTCCCGACCTTGGCGTAACGTCTCCTGGGCTTTCGACAAGATCGGCATAGTGATGACCTGCTAAGTCACTACCTGATACTTTCCTCGAGTCAAGTCTGGGCACCCACGTACTAGTGAGAATTTATGTTGATCGAGATTGACAGTTCAGTTCAGTTCAGTTTGACATGAATAGACAATATGGAATAGCAGAATTGGCTCGGCAGCGGGGGGTTTATTAATACCAGACTCGGTGGCGTTGATGATTTGGTGATGACGACAGCTTTCATCACCACTTCGTGGACATGCTTTGTGTGTACAAGGTCATTGACTATAACGCGAGCCACTTATGGCTCGAGAGTCCGCAAAAGGAAGTTTGCTCCCTGAGTGGTATCCAGTCAGAACGACGGACGGTTCAGTCTGGACCGTCCATGCGCGTGGGAGGGTTCTCCGCCTCGATCGGAGTAGCTCGAGTGGTCATTGATCTGGATCAAGACCATATGTGGTATCACGTAGCCGGGATGGAAGCTTGTTACTGTCTAGGGCAGCTGCCCGGGCGCTGTACTCATTGGCTAATCAGTCATGGTGGTGAAACCCAGAACATCGGGATGATGCAAGAATAGCGGGAAGACCCTATTGGTAGGTACGGATGAGTGGTAATCAGCGTCAATTGAGGCAGTTGAAAACGTGACGTGATACTGAAGCGGGAAAATGTACCACCAATAGTAGACGATCATCAATCTACCTGGGTAGAGACTTGCTGGTTTAGATTTGATCCAATATGCCGATTCAACTACTAGTAGTAGCTACTAGTAATAGCGAAAAGGATGTTGAAAATCGGTATTTGCCAAAATAAATTACTTACCTTCCGCTTACGCTGTCAACCCATTTAGACTTTTCGCTATTGGCTGGGCCGCTGTCATGCAGCAACTTGAAATAGGTAATAGGAATCCGATACCGTATTGAACTGCATGGCTACCATTGATGGGCTGTACTCGGAGATATTACCCATCTGATGGAACTGACTCGGAAAGTAGTTAACTATAATTCTTTAGCTTTACATAAGGCTGAGGGCTTCAACCCCCTCTGGAAACTTGATACATCCGAAGTACATGATGATTGCTTCGTCGTCAGCCCTATCCGTGCGGGGCGTGGGCCTGGTCCACTCGTGAAATGAAAATGGGGAATTCTTTCTGCAGCAGAAGAAATACAATCCAATGGTTCTGCTTAGGGCCAAATGTCGCAATCGCGAACCATGCCCAGAAAATTAGGCACCAGCCATTTGTAGTGACCGGGAGACTTCAACCTTTCCGAAATAGTGAGGGTCAAATTTGCTCCGGACGACAACGATCATCCCTAGTCTAGTATAAACTATGGCGACATCGGACTCTCTCCGACCCCAATGACTCCAACTGCAAAATTTGCGCCCGCGCGCTCAAATCTGCCATTTCACCCTCCTTGGTCAATTCGCTGCAAGCATTCTAGGGCTATAAGTTAGAATCACCCTGCGCACACGATTCTATTAACCACCTGAGCCCCTGAATCCTTATCTGATCCTCATCAGACCCTACTGTAACCAATGAGCGGAAATCCGTCTTCGGGCGATCTGCCCGACCTTGAAGCCCACCAACCACCAGCGAAACCCTCTTTCTCAACATGGTGGACCCAATCCATGGATGTCAAGTATACCGACCTCATCTGCCTTCTGCTCTGTTTCACGACCGGACTCTGTGATAGCAGCGCCTACAATGCGTGGTCCTGTTTCTTGGCGATGCAGACGGGTATGTTCCGACAGCCCCAACCCCCTCCGAAACAATAGACCATTCCCGATACTGATCATGAACAGGAAACACCATTTTCCTCGGGTTAGGAGCCTCAGGCCAACCAACCAGCAAGCCCTGGGGCTGGTTGAAGTCGCTCTGTTCAATCGCATTCTTCTTCATCGGCGCCTTTACCCTCGCGAACGTCACCCGCCGCGCCGGAGCCCGCCGCCGCGGCACGCTCTTTCTGTCATTCGTGTTCCAGTCCCTTCTGGTCATCATTGCCGTCGCCCTGATCGAAGGTGATCTCATTCCACACACCTCGGACGATGCTTCCCTGACAGGCGGGCCTCTCTTCCTGGAACTGATCCCCATTGCACTCTTGGCGTTCCAGTCCGCCGGCTCCATCACTTCCAGTCGGGCGCTGGGATACAATGAGATCCCGACAGTGGTTCTCACCAGCGTGTATTTCGACGTCGCATCGGACCCAAAACTGGCGGCTGTGCCAACGACCAACCCGAAGCGGAACCGTCGTATCGGCAGTGTGGTGATGCTGTTGGTTGGAGCTATTGTCGGTGGATGGTTGAGTCGGAGCAGTGGGGGGATGCAGTCCGCGTTGTGGATGGCAGCGGGGGTGAAAATGGTGATCGCTTTCGTGTGGTTGGCTTGGAAGGCGGATGCTGCTCCTTCAAAGTGATCGGTGCCTAGGATGGGTAGTCATGAGGATGCGCTGGGGTTTTCGGATGTTTAATGGAGTTGGTATAAGAGCTAATATGGGATAGAGCATTCGAATAGACTAATTTAGACTGTAGATCTTCTTTTTCTATTTTCTGCGCCTATGCCATGCAAACTATATAAAAACGTCTCATCGGATGCGCTGCCGGATCTGCAAACTTAACTGTTGTTGATTTATGTGCTTAAGCTTCCGTTGCATAAGAGCACCCCCCCCCCCTCTTTGCATCGAGCAAAATGGTTGAAGTACCCAGTTCTTCCGTACTAGCTGGAACTGCGCAACCATTTCATTAGGGTTCCACTCCAACATACCATTGATCTTTCCAGTCACCTTCCCAGCTCCATACTGTTGTTCTGTAGCATACAAGGCTATACATAGGAAGAACGACGAGAGACTTACTCGAAGGCATATTGATCTTATACTACGTTGTTCAAGCCGGCACAGCTCTTTCAAGGAATGTGTAAAATAGTAATACGTTTCCGAATTACATTAAATATACATTCTAGGGGCACATATCGTTCTCACTCCAGTACTCCGGAAAAAATATTTTACCATATTCCACTTGCAGGAGCAATGAGGTCACTCTTTAGGTGCCAGATCGCCTCTCTCAGCCCTCAAAGCAATTGCGAGCAAGATCCGACCTAGATCTTCCATATCCCCAACTCTGCCAGTATCCCAAGGCCCGAATCCGTGCATTGTTAGAAAGCCAGGTGCTTCATCATTGCCCTGTGTGTTGTTTAAATACCTGACATAATTCTCACCATACTCGGCAAAGGTGAGGTAGATCTCATGTCGATCTTGGGAGACCAAAATACGACTAACTTGTCAGTATGCGCAAGGCACAAAGAATCACATAGAGAAGTTCACCCACCTGCCACAGCTGCTTACGAAGCCAGTAGGGTCAGGCTCAGCTTTGATCCAGGCAACCATTTCGGCTGCCTCCTGCATTGCAATGCGTGCTAATTGATTTCGCCTTAACATTGGCTTTACCTCCACAATTGCATATGTCTTCAAACTTTCCGAATCTCCGCCTTCGAGACACCCGTCCGTGCGAGCTTCAAAGGACCCATGTCTGAAACTGGCCACGAAAGGTTTCCGATGCAGCGTCCAATAAGATCCGAAGTTACGATGGATAACGAACGCATTGAGAAAATCTATCAAAGCTGTATTCACGATTTGCTCATCTTTAGTCTTTGGGTAGTTGAGGTCTAGAAGCTCTTGGGGCCCATGTGACCGTTCCCAGGGAGGTGTTTCCTTAGTGGCACTGCCCTCCGCTGGGGTATCATTGAACTCGACGGGCGACTGAGCTCTGGGCGTAACTGGTGGCTCGTTGGGTGCATCGAATGAAAGCTTCTTGATGCCTGTCGCTAGATCTTTCAGCCGAGTGCTTCTGCGAGGCGGACTGACTGTGACATTGGGCCGAAACGTAGCATTCATTGGGATGTGAGCGGCCTGTTTTTGATAGAACCGAGGAAGGGCAAATGTTCCCTCCTTCAAGTCACTAGAGAAGCTTGCAAGGTAGTCTGTCCATGAGAGGTATTCTTCTAACATGCTAGCTGCCTTCTTAGCCCATTCGTCTAGACCAAACTTTGCTAGATTCAGCGTGTAATACAGTTGCGATTTCCACAGGACACGAAGCATCAAGTACTGCTCCTCTTGTATAGACGAAGCTGAACTAAGATCAATCTCATGGATTGTCTTATTCTCTACCTTTTCTCTCAGGGCTGCTTGCATCCATTTGCTTGGTATCCCTGGTAGGGTTGAATCGGACGAGGCCATTACGATTGGCAGAAACAGGCTATAGGAATCAGTCTAGCACACGCACGCACGCACGCACATAAGCAAGTAAAAAGATTAATAAGAGGAAGAGCTTAATAATGACAAAAGACTAGCAAAAGAGGAAAGAAGAGACGGTCAGATGCAAAGCATTTATGTGCCACATTTCAAGGCCACGATTCACTGTTAAAAACTACTACCCGTCTCACGGTTGAGTCGTAGCCGACCTGCTTGGGGCAG